>NC_048428.1:15170014-15193994 GCF_013103735.1 Etheostoma cragini | reverse complement strand
GCTCTGTGTGCATGCGCGCTCCCGCGGCCAGGGGATACAGATCCTGGCGGGGATAAGTACATTGGCACGACACCGGCAATGACTTCTGCGTTCACTGGGTACTTCCCTTCAGTGCTGTGTGGGCCTTTCTGCTGTTTCGGACAACAGTCTGTGAACGAGCAGAGAATATGAACCTGGAGCAGTGTGACGAGGACTTTTCACTGCTCAAGACAGAATGACGTTCAGATGTGAGTAACACATTCACGGAACTCACACATAACGTCAGCAACCAATGTCTAGCCTAGTGTTTACTACGGAGCCACCCTGGGGTCAGCTGAGAAAAAAATAGGGGGGCTCTGTAATTTACAGCTTAGTATTGCCTACTTTGGTTATGTTTTATTCTGCTGTTGATTCTTTCCTAGCTAAAGAAATATCAGGCTGTCTATATGCGGCTTAATAATATTTGTTGTAGGCTAGGCTACTGCTGTGGTATCCATACACTGGTGTTGTTGGTCACTTTTGTTAAATTTTAAATGTTCTTGTTAAATCTAGTAAAGCTACACCGAGGACGGCGTTGCATAGGCTATTTATAATTGATAATAAGTTAACACCTGCTGCAACTGCAAAGTGTGTCAAGTTATGGAATATGTTGCTGATTTAATGCAATTTATATTGTAATGTAGCCTATGCTTTTCTTTAATTTAGCATTAGTGTCTTATGTCATCACACCCCCCCTATACCTTTAGAAAGAAAATAGCAGTAACATTTAACATGAGTAGCTACATTTTAACTGACATAATTTTACTTTTATTTAAAGGGTACCATAGGGAACCCAGACCCATTTTCCTATGTCTTTGTGTCTAAGTGACCCAGACCCTATTTTCCTATGTCTTTGTATCTAAGTGACTGATGGGAACAACAATCTTTGAAATTGGTCCAGTATTAAGCACGATTGCTTCATTCATTCAGCAGCTAAAGAAGCAACCATGTAAACAATTGTACAGCTTGTATTTACCTTGAAAAAAGTGCCACTGACAGGCTGAGATTAATTGACCTGTTTCCAGTGTTTGAGCTATGCTACGCTAACTGACTGCTGGCCGTAGCTTCCCCGTTAACGGACAGATATCAGAGTGGTATTGATCCTCTCCCATAATTCTCTGCCAGAAAATGAATAAACAAAACTATAGGCTGCTATTCTTTCAACTGTCCAAAATGAATGCAATAGCTCAATGATTCTATTTAAGACTTAGTTTCCCCTTTATGAAAATACTTAATGATGGTGTGTTGAAGCTGTGAGGCAAGTTATATTGAATGAACATGTTTCTAACAATGTTCCTAACCTCAACCTGAACTGTCTCTGACTATACTGTATAGATTAATGGTTAACACAGTGGCCTCACATCAGGGGAACTGCTGAACACCCTGTTGACAAAGAGGTTAGTGTGAGAAAAAATATGCAACAGGTTAAAGTAAACTTGCTTTATTTACTGTTCTCAGGCGCTGTCCAACTGACCCTGTTGTTTACAAAGAAATCAACATCATTCCTACACTGTTCGGATAAACTGTGTGACATACTTTGGAAAAGTAGGTTGGCGTCGACATTTTTTTGCAATTTAGTATTCTACTAAAAAAGTAACTAAATCAAACATGTATAATGTGAACTGTAGACATAAAATAGTTAAAACACAGAGGTGACTTCTGAATGTGTTTCCCTTTTTAAGTTGAAGTGTAAGTCAACAGACAAAAGTTCACATCAGAAAATGAATTCAAGCAGATTGTCTGTTTCACAGTCCAAAAGCCTTGATGTCACTGTTTCATTATGCCTGACATCCAAAGATTAACTAACATCATGAGATCATCAAAGTCACAGTTTGGGCTGGAGATTTGAACATTGTGTCCCCTACAACTGCCCTTCCTTTGTCCTTGTTGGCCCAGCCTGCACTTAACACAGATAAGGCCTTGATGCATTGTAAGCATGTGATTTTCTTCTGTTTTAAATTGTGTCTTCTGCCTTAGATCATGGCACTGCTTTTTAAGTAAGTCCACAGTGGGGAGCATGTTTTAAGGGGCATCACAAAGCATTTCCTATTTGTGTCCTATGACAACTGTGTTTTCAAAAGGACATTGTGGTTAAATAATACATTTTTTATTGATTTCAAAAGCAAAATAACTAGAAATAATAACAAAAATACTCATTTTTGGTTGGTTCTAATCCATACAACATGTTGTTGTACTTGTTATCACGGATAGCGCTGCAGATATTGCTGTGTCCCTTTAGGACAGAGGCAGGCAACGTGTTAGGCTGATCTACTGTATATTCTGTGATACATTGGTGCTGAAGCATGTGTGGCTTTATCTGTGAGCTAAAAGGAAAACACAACTTAATCTAGAAACATGGCTATAAGTATTGCAGAACATACTGTGTATGGCATTTTATTTTAATCAAGTAATGGTATTTTCAATCACTGTTTGAAGGCCCCCAATCTTCTGATTAGCAGAGTACATGCAGTAGTGCTGTGTCCTCCTAGCGGTAGAATCGAGTAAAGCACAAGTTTTTGCACAATAATCACCAGCAGATGGCACCCACACATTAGTCAGTACAGGGTTATATTAAACAGGTTTTTTTGCTCTTTCAAGTTTACATGCTTTCAGTATTTTTCCAACCATATGATCAAGTTTTAGGCTGTAAGATCACATGTTTACACCTGTTTCAGGCCGGGGATGAGGAGAGAAAACACATAATCTTCTTTATCATTTAAGTTGGTAGTCTCCCTGGATAATTAAGTCAGGTGACTTACTTCCTTCTCATCATTTCCACAATGCGACTGCGTTGCTATGCTACCAGAAAAAAATACATGTCCTTCAGCTTTCAGTCATTTAAGAAACATGAACATTTTGAGAGTAATTTGAATTTTGATACCCCACTGCAAACTTTCCGAGACTCAGACATCTAATACACACGATAATTAAACATTAGTGTACTCTGTGCTGTACCTTAAATTGGAAATTGGGGAGACAAAGAAGGTCAATCAGGGACATTCATTGGACAAAAGATGTATTTCTTCCGTGTAAGAGGAAGCAGACATTTTCAATTTTGAGCCGAGATCTCCCTGAGCTTATTTTAAAGACTCCACCAGGGTCCACTGAGGCGACTGACGTATTTTTTGATAACAGCTCGCCTGGTGGCCAGAGGGGTCAGACAAAAGTGTTTCTCCATTCCAGAGTGTAGATTACCTGTGAATGAATTTCACTTGACAGGGATACCATGTGTTAGAGGCACACTCATCTGAAAGTCTATCCTTTTTCTTGTATATTGTGTTAGTTGCAACAAGTTTATGTTCTGTCACACGAATCCTGTATTATTTACACAATGTGTTACATTGGGAAATAAGATGTGTCCTTGTTTTCCTCTTGAAGCTATGCAGCAACTGAGCTGTTGTGGCAGAAGCAGGTAAATTGTTTCTACTTAGTCTGTCATTATCATCCCTCTAAAGGTAATTGTTCCTCGTAGATCTACTACATTTGGCGGTTTACAGGGCACTTTTAAATCATGAAACAAGCAAAATGCTAATAGGTGCCGGCTATCCAATAATTGGAGGCAATTATTGCAAAAGTTCTCTTTTCATCTAATTGGAGATAATACAATCATGATAGTGAAACAAGGATGATAATTATAGTTAATATACATATCAAAACCCCTACTTTGACTGTGTAGTGTGTCTGCTTGACGTCACCACACTTAATATAATGATATCCCCAGTTCTCTAAGCAGTTCCATGACCAGACTGTAATATTGGCCAGCTGAATATCCCTTGTTAGCATCTAAAATATAAGGTATTTTTGTACGTTTCCATCAGCTCTTACATAAATCTTCACATAACATCTATAGAAGCTTATTTACTTTTTCACGCTGGGCAAAACATTTCATAACCGAGAGTCAAATATTTCTTTATGTTTCATTGATAAGTCAGTTCAGCCACAACGTGCCACATTGCAGCAAGAATCAGAAAGGGGGCATGACTTTCGTCAACGCCTGAGTGCTTGTCAGTTGAGCCGAGGAGAATCTCTTGTGGTTAGTCAAGCCCTGAAGGTGGAATTGAATCCAGCGAGTCAAATAGAGTCTCAGGTGTGTTAAGTCTGATGCTCACTTAAAGCATCTGAATGTACTTAAGCAGAAATGTACCAGCCTAGGCTCAAAGTGTAGATTCATTTTGTGTGTTGACAGTCAGTCAATAATCATACTAAGCAAACAAAGAAAAATAAGCTGAGAAATACCATCACATATGGGAGCACATATTAGTAAGTTCCCTGAGTAGAAAGTTTGAGGAAATGAATGATACTGCTTTAATAGAGTTAAAAAGGATAACATGTTATTGTTATTTAAATTATATGTGTTAAGGAACTCATTGAAAAATGTAATATAAAGTCCTGCAGGATTCCCATGCTCTTATAATTACATTTGGGGGCTTACAGTTGTAACATTACAGTTGTCATTTGACAATAACTCTTGTAGTTTGCCTGAAGATTTCTTTCCAAGTTTCAATTGTGGTCTCAAAGCAAGCCTGGTGATGTTTTGAGAGTTGCATCATTGCCAAGGAGGTCAGCTCTAGAAGGATGTAAACAGACATTTTGTGTAAAGTTTTATGAAAACTTGCGCTGAACTAAGTGGCCTTGCTGTTGGTATTCATATGCTTTTCAAAGTACATGTCTTTATGTTGTAATTGAACAGGTCATTTTACACAGCAGAGATGTGATTTGAAATCATTTTTAATATGTATCAATCATAACTTAAGCAGATTGTTAGAGGGTGTGCATGTGCACTCAAAACAAATTGTATTTTATGTAAATACATTTATATAATCTCAGGTTCCTCTGTACTTGATAGCTTCTCACTGCACTAAACACGAAAAGAACAACAGCACCTTAGCAAGAAAGCATAGGTGTAACTGATTACATTAGCGATGGCTCTTTTCCATTTAAGTGCGTCAATAAAGCACGACAGTGAGCCAGCATGCGCGAAGAGACCTTGCCCAAGTCTCGGTTTGTGCATCCCCTATTCCTCTCCTCGTGTCTTAGTCTCGTCCACAGGAGATTCGAGCCAAGGAGTTGAGGAAGAGACTCAAGGTGAGAGGAGTTGAAGCAACAGGAATTTAACAAACATTAGACATCTCTGCCCCGGAGCCGCTGTTTAAAGCGATTTCAATTAAATATGACATGAGGCACAGCTGCATCTGGTGTTCGGTGCTTTGCTATACCCTGTAGTTTAGGATCTCGGTCAGCAGAGCAGAACAGCGTTCATGACAACTTCTATATTTTCTTTTAGTTCAATTCACAACATGGCATAATGTGATAATAATGGATGGGGTCATACATTTGTATTTATTGTATTTAACACACACACACACACACACACACACACACACACACACACACACACACACACACACAGTATGGTTATATTTAGCCTTTATTTGCTATTTAAATACAGTGGCTTGAGAACGTTTACACACCCATGCTAAAGTTGACTAAAAAAAATAAATAAAAAGCCATCTTTTGGAAATTGATGTTAATGCCTTATTTCAAAATTTTAGGAAATTCCAACTTTTTAAGGACACCAATTTTATTTGTGAATGAATAATGTATTGTAAATAAATAAATGTTCTTCATTAAAATACATGGGGCATAAGTATACACACCACTATGTTAAATTCCAATAGAGGAAGGCACTTATTTGTAAAGGCCAGTTATTTCATGGATCCAGGATACTATGCATCCTGATAAAGTTCCCTTGGCCTTTGGAATTAAAATAGACCCACATCCTCACATAGCCTTCACCACACATAAATACAGGCATGGGGAACTTTCAATAAGATCATCTCTCAATGCAAATCAAACCAGTTATTGAGCTAACTAAAATAAAGCCATGCCAATCTCCATGTATGGTGAAGGGTATGTGATGGTATGGGGTTACTCTAATTCCAAAGGCTGAGTGAACTTTACCAGGATGCATAGTATCCTGGATCCATGATATAACTGGTCTTTAAGAATAAAACTGTGCCTGCCTCAATGGGAATTTAACATAGGGGTGTGTGTACTTATGCCCCCTGTATTTTAAGGAAGAACATTTATTCAATCACAAAACATTATTCATTCACTAAGAAAATCGGTGTCCTTAAAAGTTTGGATTTCCCTTTTTTTTTAAATTAAGGCATTAAGATCAATTTTCAAAAGATGTTTTTTGTTCCTCTTTATAATCAACTTTAGCATGGGGGTGTAAACTTTCTGAAGCCATTGTATATAGAGTACATTATACGCACACAAACGGACTTAACTATTAATGCGTTGATCGGCTCTTCATCCGAATCAGAGTGTAGGCTTAAAATCATCCACCCTCCGCCCACCTGAATACATTAGTTCTCTGCTTTTAAAGATCCACATGAATTATGCATTGTACTAATATATGAGTGTTTTCTATAACGATTAACTTTAATGATTAGACAGGCTGCCTATTTCCATGCATGCAGTAATGTCACTCTAGCTGATCTCGTCGGACATTTAAGCAGCAAAACTAGCTGTAGTTATAAACTTGACAGAGGAAGCAGCTTTAGCTTCTGAAAAAAATCCTAATGAAATTAAGCTGCTGTTTCTCGAGTGTCTCTTTGGGGACACACTCACAAATGAAGCTGTCTGTCCGACAGCAGCTGCTATGTTCATATTTTAGAGAATGGTAATAGTATTTTCCTTATCAGTTGTTATTTTGCCCACTCTCTATCAATCAGAATGTTAATTTGTATGATCGGACCAGCCCGATCTGTAGATTAACCATGGGGCCGCAGATAAAACTCTATTATCTCTCTCTCTTCCCTCTTTCTTTTTTCTCTCATCTCTTATCCTCTCTCGCTCCTCTTTTTGCTCTATCACGCCTCTTTGTATAAATACCACGGGGGGAAAGACTTCCGCAGAGGATACATCGGTGTATCCTCGATAATAGCTCTTCCAAAGAGCTTCCTTGCTCCTCGACGTGCATTTCAGGAATTGGGACGTCCTTCAACATTTCGCTCCGAGAATGATTTCCGGGCCATAAGCCGGAGCATCAAGAAGGTTCATATTTTGGAATTGGGAAAGGCTCTGTGGCCTTGGAGTTGCATCACCCAAATCAAATGCAGCAATTATTCATCTTATTACAACGGTGCTTTGCTATATTAACACAAAGGTGTGTCCACTTATGTTGCCTAAGTAGTCCTCTTCTTAAGATTGTGTGTGCAGGTACAGCTCCTTCGCTTTCCTCTTTTGTTGCGGTTGTAAGGGGGGGAAGTTTTAAACTGTGATTACTGTAAGCTTATAGAGTTTGGCGTAATCACGCATCTCCCAGGAAAGCCGAGGTCTAATCAGCCAAAATAATGCTACATTCATGCAATGGCACCAGAAGGAGAAGAATAGGAAAGCCTGTTACTCTGTGTTCACTCATGTACAAACTGCTAGCTTACAATGACATGATTTAAGTAGCCAGAATTAGAAACTTTAAAGGTGATGGGTTTTGGGAGTGGTTTGTTTACAATTAAGCCAAAAACAAGTCAACTTGTCCACACTGTAGCTCAATTTTTAAATTTGCTAAACCTATTGTACCATCCTGATACATGATTTTTTTCACTGGTGGCTTTGCTTCCATTCTGCCTGCGGATGGTTGACAGCATTTTTCAATTTGCATCCTGTAAGCTATAAATTCCAACAATGGAACTTATAAAGTAGTGTCTACTTTCTGTCAACACTCCCACAATGCAATATTGTGCATTTTATAGATGGGGGTATTTACATCCATTCGATGCCACACCCACCTTTTAGTAATTACACAAAATGATGATAAGCCTTTGTGTTTGATCTCTTAGTTTACTTGACAATGGAGTAATCTATTGAAAGGCAAAATATTTTGGACACAGCATGAATGTTTTCATGAAGAGGAAATTTTGAGTTGTCATTGCAGGAAGAACACAGGTGTAATTAATTATATTGTGTACGCAACACTTAAAAGCTGTGAAATGAAATGATGAAATCAAAGTTTAGCGCAACACCTCAAGGTGTAATGAGAGATTTCAATCAAGCATGTCAATACCGCCAAGGCCACAGAGTTCTGAGAAGAGGTGTAATCAGGCTGAAGTGAAACCACCTGTGTGGGTGAACAAAGGCGTGTAGGGCCTTGGATTTACGATAATCCTTTATTAGATCCATAGTGAGGAGATTTGCAGTAATAGAGCAGCAAAGGGGATAGTTCAATTAGAGGCATCAGGAGAAAACAATATAATAAATTTATAAACCATAAAATGCACTAAACAGGTATAAGCAGTAAAGTGTAAAAATTTAGCAAAATATAAAAAACTAAACTTAAACTAAATACACAGTATACATAGTGTTGCAGAAAGGAAATATTGATATTGCAGTTATGAAATGAACACTGATGTTGCACATGAGTGAGTTATCAGTTTTGTTACTTGCAGTCTACTTGGAGCAGTATTGATTGTAAAGTCTGAGAGCAGAAGGAAGGAAGGACCTATTGTATCTCTCCTTCACACACCTGTGAATGTCCTGCATGGGGTGCATGGTTTATTGTTCAGGTGAACACCCAGATACTTAGGATTTCACCCTCTCAATGTCCGTTCCCTGGATGTTTGCTGGTGAGGGAGGCGAGTGTCTGCTCCTGCCGAAGTCCACCACCAGCTCTTTGGTTGTACCTGCATTGATCTTGAGGCAGTTCTGCTGGCACCAACCCACAAAGCCCTGGGTTAATTCTCTGCACTCCCTGTCTGTAATGAGGCTGATTGCAGGCTTGTCAGCTAACTTTTGCAGGTTGGTATGTATGTTGTTGGAATCACTGATGAAATGATCCTCAGGGTGCTCCCAGCCTTTTTTAGGTGAGGGGGGATCTATGTAGGTGGTAGATGACAGCGTTATCCACCACCCCAATGCCAGGTTGATGAGGAACTGTAACAAGTTCATTGATGGGCTAACCAGGGGCCGAGATGGACCAGGTCCAGCCTCATAGCTTCAGCTTCTTCATTTGGTGCGATGACAGTGCCACCAGCCTGTAGCTGTTGAGGTCCTTGTGGTGCAGAGTCTTTTGGCAATGCTACCAAGCAGGATGTTTTCCACAGCTGTGGCACTCTCCCCAGCTTCAGGCTCATGTTGAAAATGTGCTCGACTATCCCGCACAGCTGGTCTGTACAGGACATGAGAAGCCATAAGCTGATGGTGTCTGGACCAGCAGTAAAAGTTGGATTTTTCCTCATTTCTTTTTAATTAAGGCAAAAAGATCAAAAACTGTATTAAGGTGTCAGAGTTCATTCTAAATTTTCACTTTTCATCTCATCTCGGCAACTGCGTGATTGTGTGTTCAAGATGTAAGACATCCCACTCCTCGAATGAAACACTTCAACACATCACCTCAACACATAACAAGTTTTCATTCCCATGTGTTGCCCTCTGCATCTCATCCATCACCCATGAACTTGAAGAACAAGATGCTTACAAATAAGGCCTTTTTTATGTAAGTCCCTACTGAAGAGAAGGAATAGTTGTTTCCCTCGGCGAGCCACCCAACCTTGAAACCCACCGCCCAGACTCTGACAGGTGCAGAAATGTTCTACTTTTGATCTCTCCACAGAGTGCCTTGCTATGATTATCGCAAGCTCACTGCCTTTGATTCATTTGCTGCTGCACTGTGGAATCCATCCATTTCAATCCAGCTATTGCCTGGTTTTTCTTGTGTTTTCAGATGATTGTAGTGGAGAGCGAACAGGCACAGCGTGCCAGTGTTAATGAAGAGTACTGCTACACTTTTTCATGCAAAGTAATATATTGTAGTATGTAAAAATAACCATTTATGTTTGCGCTTGCCCTCCAATGTTGTATCTGAGTGAGAAAATGTAAGGGTATTGAACTAAAAACATCCAATTGTAGTCAACCTCCACTTCATAACTGAACAAATGCATGTTTTTGGCGCTTGCGTGCCTATGTTGCCCCTGAGTAAGAAAGCACTAAAATCAAACCACTATACAGATGGGATTTTCATCCTCAGTGCCTCCAGAATGTACACACATCCCACGTACAAATACAACACTGAATGCTGAATAACAATGTAAACCACATCCTGCCGATTTACTTCGTCAGCAAAGTTAAGCTTTATCACACCATACCATATCATTTCCCTTTGTGATAATGTATTCTGTGACAACACACGAACCGGCTTGTAGACTATACAATGGCTATAAAAAGTCTACACACCCCTTTTAATATGCCAGGTTTTTGTGATGTAAAAAAGTAAATAAAGATAAATTATATCAGAACATTTTCCACTTTTAATGTGACCTATAATGTAAACAATTCAATTGAAAAACAAACTGAAATCTTTTGAGGTTGAAAAATAAAAAATAAAAACCTGGTTGCATACAGTAAGTGTGCACACCCTCTTATAACTGGGGATGTGGATGTGCTCAACCAATCACATTCAAAGAAGTAATTAGAAACCTGCCATCAATCAAAGTGACTCTGATTAATCACAAATAAAGTTCAGCTGTTCCAGTAGGATTTTCCTGACATTTTCTTAGCTGCATCTCAGAGCAAAGGCCTCGGTATGCAGAGAGCTTCCAAACCATCAGAGGGATCTCATTGTTCAAAAATATCAGTCAGGGGAAGGGTACACAAGAATTTCCAAAGCATTAAATATACCATGAAACACAGTGAAGACAGTCATCATCAAGTGGAGAAATTATGGCAAAACAGACACATTACCAAGAACTTGACGTCCCTCCAAAATTGATGAAAAGATGAGAAGAAAACTGCTCAGGGAGGCTTCCAAGAGGCCTACAGCAACATAAAAGGAGCTGCAGGAATTCCTGGCAAGTACTGGCTGTGTGCTACATGTGACAACAATCTCCCGTATTCTTCATGTGAATGGGCTTTGGGGTGGGGTGGCAAGACGGAAGCCTATTCTCACAAAGAAAAACATCCAAACCTGGCTGAAGTCTGCAAAAACAAACATCACGTCTCCCAAAAGCATGTGGGAAAATGGGTTATGGTCTGATGAAACGAAGGTTGAACCATAGGCTGCCCATTATTCCAAAAGATATGTTTGGCGCGAAAAAAACACTGCACAACACCCAAAGAACATCATACCCACAGTGAAGCATGGTGGTGGAAACATCACGCTTTGGGGCTGTTTTGACCAGCTGGAACTGGGGCTTTAGTCTGGGTGGAGGGAATTATGAACAGTTCCAAATACCAGGCAATTTTGGAACAAATCCTTTTGACTTCCGTTAGGAAGATGAAGAGGAAGTTCAACTTTCAGCATGACAACAACCCAGCAACCTAAAGCACACATCCAAATCCACAAAAGCATGGCGTAACCAAAAAAGATTAACATTGTAGAATGGCCCAGCCAGAGCCCAGACCTGAATTCAACTGAACATTTGTGGGGTGATCTTAAGAAGGCTGTGCACAGGAGATGTCCTCACAATATGACAGATTTGGACCACTTTTACAAAGAAGAGAAGGATAATATTACCATGTCAAGATGTGCCATGCTAATAGACTCCTATCCAAAAAGACTGAGTGCTGACATAAAATCAAAAGGTGCTTCAACAAAGTATTTAAGGATGTGCACACTTATGCAACCAGGTTATTGTACATTTTTATTTTTCCCCCTCAAAGATTTCAGTTTGGTTTTCAATTGAATTGTTCATGTTATAGATAAAGTTCTGACATGATTTCTTTGCCTTGTTTTTTACATCACAAAAACCTACTATTTTAACAGGGATGTGTGGACTTTTAATACCCACTGTATTTATTCACTGTGCTTTCACTTGTACAGCCAAGAGAATATATCAAAATGCTTTTGGGAAAATATACTAAGAACGAATAAAATACAAATTATAATTAGCACTTCATCATAAATGCAAGTTCGCCATATCATTATTTTAAGCTTCCGGCAAAGATCAATAATTGCCCTGCAGTTAATCACATCAAACAGCCTCATTAGTTCTGGCACTGATGCTGGTTTTGCTCTTCAGTCTGTATCCTGTATTTTTGGGTGCCACGGAAACACTTAAAACAACAATTTTTTTTTTTTCATATTCTGCATTATAATGTATATTTTTGTCTGTATTTAGTTTTTGTGTGTGTATAAACTTTAGAAAAAATTCTCATTTTGGTCATATCTGATCTGTGAGTTGTAAAACTGACTGTATCCTGTCTTTTCATCTTCCAATGTTTTATCTTTTCTTAGTGTGCAGGCAAAATGCTTCAACAGGCCAAATGAAAGACATTTTTGAAAACAGAAGCACAAAACTATGAATCCTTTCTGTATTCATCAACGTGTTGAAATTCTGCCACGTTCAGGGTCTATGATTTTTATATTTTTCAACAAATTCCAATTTGAAATGGCCAGACAATGCCTGATGTTAACCAGAGTGCCGTAATAGTATTTCAGATTGTGTCATCAAATATTTAGCAGTTTATTTTTTTGTATATAAATGAAGGAGCAGAAAGTAAAAATCAATTTCTTCACAGAGAGAGCTTTTTTGGACTCTGTACAAAGGATGCATCTTTTAAAATATGACTCCCATCACTTAAAATAACTGTGTCCCTCTCTACTTTCTGAATTGCATCCTCCATCAGCTAAATGTACTCGCTCTAATGTGTTCCTTTATTTGTGGCAAAACAGTTTCTATCCTCACTTCACTCTTGAACAAACCATGTTACTTTCATAAATGATCACTTAAGGGACATTTAAACTGTTGATACATTTATTGCCAGAGAATAAGATACAGCCAAGCTTGCTGCTTGGATGTAAATACTAGCAACATTAGGCTAACATGCTCACAATGACACTAAGGATTAGCAGGTACAATGTTTACCATGTTTACCATGTTAGCGTATGCTATAAAGCACTAATCACAAACTACATTTGAGGCTAATGGGAAAGCCATTACCCCTAATTTCCACCAGGCGCTTGGAGGTTTAAAAACAATAACACCACATCACAGATCTTAAAAAAAAAAAAAGATAACCCCAGAAAAGAGAAGGCATGGAGTTTAATTGCAGGAGTTCTTAGACTGGAAGATAGATACTAGTTTATTAAACACGTGATTCTTCTGTAAAGTACTTAGAGTACTGAAAATCCATAGAATCTGCAAGTTGGACAGCAAGGTGCTCCTCTTCTGAGCAATCCTGTGTGTGGTATGTCGCAGGGCAGAGGAAAGACCAAAACATTGGCACAGCCAAACGCCGACATGCCCGGTGGAGAATAGGAGTTAGACTTCCTGGTATTTGCTCATAAATCAAAGTATTGGACAAATTAAAATTTTGACGCATGACTTTTTTTTTGACAAAATGATAGCGCAAGATCAAAAGTTGAGGGATAACCACAGTTATTATCATTCATCCTGTGGGAAATATGAATGTCATGGAAATTTCATGGCCATCCATCTAATAGTTAACAATTTCTTGTTAATGCGACCTTGCTCACCGTGTTTCCATTCACGTATTTTTGTGCACATTTTGAAGTAACGTTGGAAACCAAATTTTTGAAGCTCTCCCTTCATTTTTATATGGTTTAGATGGCCACGGGAATTGTTTTGTTTTCGGTTAGCAACCTCTACTTCCTCTACTCTGTTCACTGGCGGATTAGAGCATTTGTAACCTATAACCCTAACCAGTCCTCGGGAGTGTTTTAAATATAAATCTCCACAGCCTAAATCGTATATGGTGGGGGGGTTGCCGTTTTCAGGACTGGTACAGATCCCTGCAGGGACCTGGGACAAAAAATGTTACCCACCTCTACCGCTAGATAGCGCTATAGTTGAAAAAAGAATGCAGATTTCCCAACCAACTCAATTTTTACTCAATGAATGGGAAAATCGCTATTACAAATTACCACAGACTTTACAGTTTGCACTTAGGGAAATTTCCTGTTGTTTGGGTTCATCACGGGCGGTGTGCACCAGGGGGGATTGCGCCGGGAAAGCTTGGACCCCAGTCACAACTGCATGCAGTTCTAGTTACGTGTACAATAATAAATGGTCTAGGCTATTGGTGAAGTAGCATTGATCACTTAGAGAGGGGGAGGGGGGTTACATTTTGTCCCCACTGAGGATAAAAATAGTTGTGCAGAAGCAGGGATATGTAGACCAGAGAGGGGGAAATCACACCCTGAATATGTACAAAATCTTGTGTCAATCCACTGAGTAGATGTTGAGAAATTTCAGTCCCTACCAAAGTGGTAGACTGACTTCACACCCTGCAGTCTGACCCATTGGTCATATGACAAATTGATAGTTCAGCTTCAAGTAATGTTGCAATTGTTTTACGTTTTTTTTCCTTGAAATATGAGAAAATATCCATGAGTCCTTCAAACCGCTAAGCTCATAGCTCACACAATAAATAGCACTGTTGTAGATTTACCTTCAATCCAGTAAATCCCTGCTCTAATAAAGCCAGTACAGTATTTAAACTAAAAGCATTTTACTGCAGTCACTGAACGTCTGACATAGCATACAACAGTCAAATCTCATTTTGCATTTCATATTTTTCACAGGATACAGATACAGACCCCATCATGAGGTGTAAAGACAGAGCAGAGCACTGGATTTAAGTGAGATTTATTGGCGGAAAAATGGAGCACTTGAATGCTTGAAGGCTACAGAGATGGCTGCAATGTAGGGAAACATCTGTAAATCATATCTATCTAGCTAGCTGTCTATCTGCATCAATTCCATAAAAGGCTGCTTGTCTTTACCTTATACAACCTACTCTCTAATTTTAAAATTACACAGTGCTCAGCAGAGAATGAAATTTGTCCTGCCACCTTAAATAAATCAGTACTGGTAAATAATGAGTCCTACAATAACACAGACACACACGGATGACTGTGACTGATAATGCTGCAGATTCTGTAGACAAACATGAATCCACATATGGTGCTCTAAATTATATTGTGAATCTCAATTAAGCTACACAGCTGGGGTCTTTTAGTCATGCAGCAAACCATGTTGCACTTATTTGAAATATTCTGGTATTCACATTGGCAGTTGACTGAGAAATCTATATTTTTGAAGTGATACATTAAAAGGATAGTTTGGCTTTTTGGAAGTGGGGTTGTATGAGGTACTTATCGATACACAGTGTATTTTTTTTCTTTTTTTTTTTTTACAGCACATGACACTCAGTATGCCACCAGTTTGGAGAAGTGGCAGAAGTCTCAACATGGAAGCTGTCGTGGGCCAGAAGCTAAATGTGTTTTAGCCACCTAAAAAAAGGCCCACCTATAAATAGTCAATATCCGTTTTAGTGTTCTCTGCATCTAGGATATTTAAATGGCCAAAAGATTAAGAGGGAAACTTCTGTGAAAACTGGAGGAAAGGGCTGTCTGAGTACTACTACTAGCCGACACTTTTTTTTTGAGGTGGGACTTTGAAGTTAGCTAAAATACGTTTTGCTGTGTATGTTCGCCATCCACAGCAGTCTCGGCACGCTCAGTCTGCTTCTCCAAACTCCGGGGCATGCTGACCGTTAAGTACTATTGATTAGTACCTCATAACTTTAACAGCAATTGATTGTTGAGGTGGATTCTTTCCCAGTGGTGATTCTCCATGATAGCATGTTGGGGGAAGGAGCATTTAAGTATTCTTTCTTTTATGTTGTTCTCATTGGGACAGCTGCATTGTCTACAATGTACATGAAATTTGGACTTTTCTGGGAATTCCTTTCAAATGCTCTACATGCTGAAAGGGTTTTAATAAAGAGGGAAAGAAAAAATATATGGAGGATTTTTTTATGTCTCTATTTTTTTTTATCACTACCAACACTCTCAGTGGGATCTGCCATCAAATAGGACTCAGAAGTGAAAATGTGTGCTATGTGTGAGAATTGTTTAGTAGTTAGGCTTGTAATGTTGAAGACTGCATCCTAATATAGCTTATTTATATCCATTTATCACTATGTATGAAAGAAGTAATATTCAAGGCTAGTCATGGTAATACATTTGTGAGAATAATGAGCGTTCATTTCATTAATAGGGTTTATCCCATATTCAGAAGTACCAGAGGCAAAACTGCGCTAAAGTGATGCTGGTTATATCTACACAACCATCTTCTGACCATATACATACTTGGAACTACTCTCCACAGAAGGTGCTGCTACTTGGGCGGATTGATTAGCGCAACACCTGAAAAGCACCGTTGTTACTCTCTGCTCCTCACCACGGGGCTTCTCAGGCGCCTCAAGCAAATCAGTCCTTCCAAATAGCAGATGTGGCAGTGCTTCACCTTCTGAGGAGAATAGTTGTATGTATACAGTTAGAAGATGGCTGTGTCTCATGTGACCTTGTTATTTGTACACACTTTGACTATACAAATCACAACATGTAAGTTAATAAAAGTAAGAAAATGTTGGCATTATTTTATGACTTGTTGGGAGCAGTAGGCTAGTTGGAGCCGGTTTCCTGCAGGATCTGTGGTAAGCTAGGCTAGTGGTGGGTGTGTCAGACAGAGTTATGAGAAGGGCAGAGTAGTTATTGATTTATCTAAGTCTGGGGGATACGGTGATTAAGCAAAAGTCTCAAGTTCCTTTAAGGCAGTGTGCATGAGCCTCAGTAAGATTGATTCTCTGGATTAGAAGAGTTTGAAGAGTGTTGCCATTTTTTAGCCTTTGCAAAACCCAACAATAGTAGAGGAAATGTGTAAGCAATGGATTTAAGTGTTTTTCTGCTCCAACTTAAGCTGCATTTGTAAGCACATCTGTTTTACTAGCTGACTACCTATAGAAGTAAATTAGTTTGTGGGGTTACAGCTTACAATAGAGAGGCTGTACTTGAAATACAAAAAAAACAAAAACAAACAGAGGTTGTGTGACTAAATCTTCTACTCAAAATTAATGTTGCTATTGTTAGCAGCTTGGTCCTCCTCTTTATTTGATTTGGGTTTACTCTCCAGCAAACCTGCTAACGTTACCCAAGATTGCGTTATGTTTGCCAAGCACATTGGTTTGAAAGCCTTTTCTCTAGTAGACTAATGTTAGGTGTAAACATATGGTTTCAAAATTCATACAAGTATTTAATCTAGCAGCCAAACATGTTTAAAATGATGGTCTGATCTTTCAGGTTGACTTGCTGGGGACAGCTCAGCCTTAGCCTTTAAGTGTTATATCAAGTAGGTAGCTGTCAGGTGTGTATTTAAGAACCTTTTCACAAGTTTCTCAAGAATTAGTTAGCTAGCTGCAACTGATAAAACCTGTTTCAGCTGCCAAAAATGACAATCGCAGGGTCAAACTGGGAAGGCTGCTATTGCCTAACTCTGTGTAAAAATGTGTAGCCATTAAACATTACTGATAATTTTTTTAGTGATATATCTGGAACAGCTATCATTGTAGATTGCATGTATGCTATGGACAAAATGAAAGCTTGACTTAGAGAGAGAGACTGCTGGCAAAGCTACATTAGTGTACAGTTATAAATTGGTCAAATTTTTCACTGCATTAACATGTTTGTTAATTTTTCAGCACCTTTAAATTTTTCTTGTTACATCCTCTTTTATAATTACACTTGCTTTTATTTGAAACTATTCCTGCTGATCCGCACTACAGCCACTCACCCAACACTTACGTCTATGATCACAGTCAACATGCTTTGGCAAATGGAAAGAAAGAGAATTTCTCTTGATTCTGCCCACTCAGCACATCAATTGAATAATCAGTAATCAAATGAACCCTGCAGGCTGCATTTAGAAACTGCTGAAACAATATTTGAGTAGATACAAAGAGATTTATGGATGTTGATTGACCAACCATTGCTGTTCACACACCCTAACTATATCATAAGATGATATTACTCTTTTCTTGGATATGGTCCCTTAGGGAGTCATTCGATCCCAATCATTTTCTCTTTTGTTATCTCAGTTTTATTTCCATTTTTACAGCAAATTATTAAAGTGTAAGCCCTCTGGGTTGCCTAGATCGAGATCTTTGAATCTGCCCTGTCAATCTGACTGATTCGCCTGGCATCATGACATGAAATCAGTTAGAGGCAATGTCAGACCGAAAATGGAAACGGAGTATAACGAGTTGACAGCTCTGTCAGCTGTCAGTCAATCCTCTGGGTCTAAAATTATCAAACCTTTTTAAGGAGGAATATTCTCTGTTTATAAGACATAACAGAACAGTGCATTAATTTAACTTTTAAGTTCAGCTCTTATCTTGTCCATGATTTTGGTGGTATTAAGCCTTCATGGGCTGGCAGAGAGAACATGTTGCTCGTTGCTGCAGCCCAAGAGGACATTTTAAGTGATAAGTGGGCTGTGTGGAGTGGAGTTGGCGTGGACCAACTGTGGCTATAAAAAACCCAAAGCAGGGGTAGACAATTGTGCTAAATACAAACTGCCTTGTAGTTTGCCAACAGTCAAACATTTCCAAACAACTGTTCTGCATTATTTATCTGAATGATTGATAATCATAGACAATTGATCAGACATGATACGCACACTACAATGACATTTTTTTGTTTTGTTTACAATGCCGGACATGATCTCCTCCCTAAGCAAAGATCCTGATCCCATACAGGTCCAGGGTTAACAGATTTCATCGAGCATGTACTGATCTGTGATGCATCTACATTAACTGATACTTCACATTTTGGTTATGTGCTTCTTACCAGAGAGCAATGATGTGGTAATTCAGATAATTTCCTCCTGCAGTTTGAACCTCTCAATAACAGCAACCAAAGGTGGAAACTAACAGGCAATCAGCTGGCCAATAAAGGTTACTACTGCTGCATATCAACAATGCACAATTTGTCAAAAACCTAATGAGAATGTACCAGTGGCACAAAGAGATGTTTTTGCATCTTACGGATATGTAAAAGGAAACAAATGGAGATAACATTTCTTTATCTTATTGAAAAAAATTAAGCCGGATGGTATCATATTTAGACTTTATCTCAAACTAATATTTACTAACGTTGATGCATCTTTCATAATAGAAAAGGCACCAGTTAAGCCTATATTACTTCCACAGAATGCCATAGCAACAAGCTGGACAAAATGTTTCAGTTTTCCAAATGATGCTCACAACAAAAGTCATGTTTTCTCTCTCTGAAAATTAAGTATTAGGGTGTTTAGGGCTATGTAGTTGGTTTAGTGCCTGCCAATGTACCAGGAGCATCTCCTGAATATGAATGCACTGCATCAATGAAATGCAAAACATTGTTTCCCCTGGGCCTTGCTATTGTGGCGCTACCATATGGGCTGGAATGCAGACCATTGTTCTAGTTGCAGAGGTTCGGTCAACGTGGCTTCTAAGGCAGCTCTAAATCCATGTTAGGGAACACACCCCAGTTTTATTATTACTATAAAATCCTGCAGCTCATGGTCGCTGTTGTTCTGATCATCAGGCAGGGTAATCAACCACATTCTGTTCCCGTGGAATAGAAATCATTCATATTGTAATGTTTCTTCATGGGAATTTGAACAAGAAGCTCCCACATTTGGGACGCATAATGTGAGAAGTGATAAAACGGTGCCGACATGCACATCGTCAGACATCAAAGTGGCACGTGTAAACTCCCTCTGAGCTGATTGAAGTGGAGAGCATCGCTGTGGACTAAATCAGCTGAAATAAAATTAACATAAGAACGACAATACATATGCTGTTGCTGACCAAAGTACCATACAATTTTGCCAGGCATGACATCAACCCCCTTCTCAATCCTGACCCAAGAGAAGTTCCTTTACTCAGGCTTACTGTAACGTTGCGGTCTCTTTGAACTTTGCTGCTTTGATTCTTTTATGCTTAATTAGCATTTCAATCCTGATATAAATCCGAGTATGCTGTACAAAATCAATGAGGTATGCACAGGTCTTGACATGAAGCCAGTTTTAAATAAGGAGTATTTTTAGTCTTTCTCTTAGCATTTTTTTGTGGCAAGTCAAAGTGAAAATGTATAAGGACTTGAAGTCTCGGAAAAAGGAAAAAATAACATCTCCACTTGCCTTCCTTTGCCTTTTACTTAGCACTCGTAGACATTCTATATAACCCAGATGACTGAGAATCTTCACAGAAATGTACAGAGCTTTCTTTCACTCTTTTGGTGCCATAGCAACAGAGCATGAGGCTGTGTTGGTTTATCATTATACTACTGAGGAAACGGGAATCACCTGTTTCTGCTTTGACTCCCTTGAAATAGAATGACTCAATACTAACACTGTATCCTCTTTATCTTTGTGTTTCTGTATGACTGTGCACGTACAGTACCTTATCTGGGTTTGTATGCAAGTGTCTGTCTCGTCGCCTCGATGAACACATGCTGTGACTTCCCACAGCTTACCATTAGCCCACTCTGAGCAACCACCTCCAGAATTAGTTTGCTCGTGATTTCCTGCAATCTCAAAATTACAACACCAACTGCCTAATCTCACCAGGGGCCAGCCCTCTCCTAACAGTATTTGGACACATATGATTGTGCTTTTAAAAAACTGTTCTCAAAGGTCTCTTTTATCTCTTCATGTCTTCATAGATGTAACCATGCCCACTGGGCTGTAAAATGAAATTGCAGACAATCAAAAAATCAGTCAAAAGATTAGAGTGGTTTTTTTTCCTTCACTCCATCAAAACCCAATAAAAATAATCTCATTTTTGTTGTGAAGATTCGTGGACAGGCAGTTTGAAATAAATTGTGCAGGCACATACTGTAGCACGCCATCGTTATCACAACAGGATGCATTACTACTTAGAAAGGCTTTAGAGGCTGACGGACCGTTTCCATTGAAAATGTCGCAGGCTTATCCTAATTCATCATTGGGAATACGGCACAGCATCTTCGGCGGAATCTGTTTGAGATTCTTCCCACCTACCTTGTATTAACTATTCATAGCCTGGCAGAGTGAGTTATTACAGTGAATGACAGTGAAGGGGTCAGAAGAGAGAGAGGAAGCAGAAAAAATAGAACAGAACATAAGCAATGGATCATAGTTCAGAACAAACAGATAGCATTAATGCTTACAAACTTCAACAAAAGACTGATAACTCTTAGTACTGTTTAGGAATATTGATGACAGTGTTTTCCTCAGGTTTCTCTCATGTTTTTCCCTTTGAGGCTAAAAGGAAACTTTATGAAAGTAGTATTTTATATTCACACGCTTCAAGATTAAGACCCTGACTCATTATAATAAGTTTTATTATGGACTGTACACCTGTTTGTTTGAAGTTATGGGTACATTGTATTATTTAAATCTCTAGAAACATGGTGGAAAATACAGAACTGATGATAACAGAACTGTTTTTGTCTTTGTGTTTTTTATGTATAATCCCTATTTACAGGCTTATTCAGCAAAGAGTTAAAAGCTTATTTCACCTACATTGGATTGTACTGTTTTTAAGCCTCACCGGCGTGGTTCTAGACGTGGCAATGTCAGCAGGCTAGCCTATTTGTATTGTTTCTACTTTTGCACACTGTCCTGTTTTACATTTTTTTCTGCTTTTGTGCTTTCGCAGGAAGATTTAGTTTTATCTTGTGAGACTGCTGTTGAATACATAAAAGCAGGAAATTAAAAATAATTCGGGTATTTCAATGCAATGTTTTGAGGACAGTTTTGGATAGCTCATATACTGATATTTAGAGAAAAGACAACCAGAACAGAAACCATTCCCCAAAGTTATCATTTTCAGCTTTAGGTTCAACCCAGCACTTGAGCAGAGTTCATGAATTAAAATATGAAAGAATCCAGTAAAAATCCATCCCAGTTCTGTCCTTGAGCAAAGAAAGGTTTATCAGCTTGTATCTCTCCTGGAGTATTTTAATTTCCCGTTTTCCTACAATCACCTCTGTTTTGCCCCATTTAGATCACATGTACTTATGTTTGCCAAGCCCCCCGTCTCCACAGTTCTGATGCGCAGTGTCTATTGGGATAAAACTGAGCTGTCACAGAATAACAAGTGGAACAACAACAGAGTCACACAGTCGACAATGCCGCAGACAGGAAGAGACTGAGCCTACTTTGTTGTGAAGATAAGAGCGACGAGGCAGTGTGTGATACCTGGTCCTGTTTTGTCATTATACTCCACATGCACTTCACCTATTACGTAGAGTCTGTTTTATTGTTAACAGAAGCTAGTGGTGGCAAACTAGGGATATCTTTGTTTACATTTAAACTGGCCAGGATATCACAGAACATATGTAGTTTACAGAAATCCAAGTGCAGGAAGATTGCACATATGCATACAATAGGTGATGTTTGTAGTATTAAATTATTTAATAATATGTTTACATTAATAAAACCCTCATAAGTGTCTACATTTAACCACATATTGTATTTGCTGTCATATGTTTGACCACCATATGTCATATGAGTATATTCTATCACTGTACATGTGTCATAAGGCTCCTTGTAGCAGCTATTTCTGTAAAACTCAGTAGCTGAAGCACAGGTTTGCCTTGCCAGAAGCATCTGGTTCTGATCCTAAGTCAGTGTAGCCAAGCAGCATTTCTATGCTGTCTTCCCTGAAAACATAGATGGATGTACTCCTTTTGAACAGGAGCAGGCTCGCTCTTGGCTCTGAAATGTGTGTTGCCACTGGCACCATCAAGAAAGATGAAACACCAGACCTCCAATAGTTAGGCAATAATAATCAAAAAATTATAATGAAAACAGAAACACTCAAATCCTCCTCTCTTTGGTTTTTTTATTTTGGCTTTGGGTGGCTGTGTGGGTGAGTGTGTGTGTGACTCGGTGGGGTGTGTCTCTAGCTAACGGTTCTTGGAGCCTCGTGGCTCAACCTGAAAAGTTCTTACTTTCATTCACCACCAAGACCAAGACCAAGGCAAAGGGTGAACAAGAAATTATCTTTGGGCAATCCGGACAGTAGTGAGAATCCATTTGAATAACTAAACCCTGCATTTACTCAAGTCAAACAGCAAGTCTTGGTTACAACATGAAAGAAGTGCTAAGAAAAGACAGTTCAGTTTCACCAGTACTGTTTTTTATTTTACCATGTTTAAATGGATTTCTGTTTGAGTCTACAGTCCATGCATTTTATTATTTACCACAGAATACTTTCCTATTAGAACAACCGTTGCAATTAGTGGGCTAATTTTACATATTATTTGTTTCTTCATCATGATATATTACTCAATTCAAATTACTAATGTAGTATAGCCTTTTTTACATTTTTTAATTTATTTTTTTACTATAGAGGCTATTTCTTAAAGGCCTATATATACTCTGCAAAAAAAGAAACTTCCTTTCACTTTTAACTGCTTTTATATTTAAAGAAAGAATATGCAAATATTTGCATGAACATTAAAAGATTTAACAACTAGGACACAAACTGAACAATTTTCACAGACATGTGACTAACAGAAATTGAATAATCTGTCCCTGAACAAAGGGGTGGGGGGTGGGGGGCTCAGTAACTGGTGTGGCCGCCAGCTGCATAAAGTACTGCAGTGCAGCTCCACCTCATGTACTGCACCAGACTGGCCAGTTTTTGCAGTTGTTTTTACCATCCTGTACCTGTCCTGCAGGTGTGTCATTTGGATGTATCGATCCTATACAAATGTTGTCACAGGTGGTCTGCCACTGCGAGGCGATCAGCTGTGCTTCCTGTCTCCCTGTAGCACTGTCTTAGGCGTCTCACAGTAGGGACATTGCTATGTATTGCCCTGGCAACATCTGCATTCCTCATGCCTCCTTGCACCATGCCTAAGGCACGTGCACGCAGATTAGAAGGGACCCTGGACGTCTTTTCTTTGGTGTTTTTCAGAGTCAATAGAAAGGTCTCTTGACTCCTAATTTTCTTATAACTGTGACCTTAATTGCCTACTGGCCTTAAGCTGTTATTGTCTTTTTGACCGTTCAATAGGTGCATGTTCATTAATTGTTTATGGTTTAATGAACATTGAAAACATTGTTTAAACCCTTTACAATGAAGGTCTCTAAAGTTATTTTGATTTTTACAAAAAGTATCT
>NC_048428.1:15128080-15169914 GCF_013103735.1 Etheostoma cragini | reverse complement strand
TAAACTGTAATTTGAGGTCTGTAAGTTTTTAACATTCACATCAGTCAGTCATCGGATGATAGCACTTTGGTCCAAACTGAAATATCTCAAAAACCATTAGATAGTTTGGCATTGAAATTGCTATGACATCCATGGAGCCCAGGGGATAAATCCCAATGACTTTGGTGATCCCCTGACATTAACTCTAGCAGCAATGGTGTTTTTTCATGTCGCAAAATGAATTGCCATGGAATTGTTCATCCGGATGATGTGTAATAACTGGTGATCCCCTTTCTGTTCATCTAGCGCCATCATCAAGTCAAAGTTTTAATTAGTTGTTTATGACCAAATATTTGAATCAGCTGCACTGTGTATAGTGCTAATTGGCATGTTTACATTAGTATGTTAACACACTAAACTAAGATGGTGAACATTTATATAAACATTAAACCTGCTAAACAGTAGCATGTTAGCATTGTCAATTTGTGTATGCTAAAGTTAGCAGGCAGACTATGAATGTAAAAGGTTTATTTAGGTCAAAAATTTGAGAATTTTATCAGTTTATCTTAAGCATTCAAAAACCCCAAATTTGGAGATACACAGATGTCACTGGAATGAAAACATTAGACAGCCTAGAAACATGGACGCACCTTAGCAGCAACAAATGTAATTTGCAGCCAGAGTCAACCTAGCAACTCTCTGTTGGCTTGTGAGTTGGAAAAACAAAGCTCTAGTCATGCTAATCACATCGTGTATAGAGTCGGTGGATGGGCTTAACATAATGACAATAGAGTTGAGTTGAGTTCTGCATGAATTCCCTGCTACTTGAAAACAATGAATGTGACTGTTGCTGCTGGCTAACAACGGCCTTCCGTATTGACTTTGGCCAAGACTCTGGAAGACTTGGAGTCAAGCTTTTCTTTGAGAAAAGAACAAAGAACGGTATTGAAATCATTCGTAAAAAAGTAAGATGTGTTCAGAGTTTTGCCGACCGGATAAGGCAAAAGTTAAATTTATCAACTAGCGTTGCTCTGGTTGGTTGTATCGATTTCCTTTTGTGTGCAGAGGGAATTTGAAAGACAACCGTTTATCCCGCCCCTTGGATTGAGCCCTACCAATGGTGAGTTCCCAGACCCAACATCTTGATGTGGGTCTGACTTGCCAGGCTAAACATTAGATGCACTTGTTAAAAGATTATCATTGTATAAGATTTGTCACACTTTGATGTTGCTCTCCAACAGGAGCTCACACTTACATATAGCACAACTATTTGCTCAGGATCAATTTCTAATGCTTGATTCCTTACATAACAGTATATTACACACTCAAATAAAGGTTTACTTACATTAGAACATGGCAATGTGTGCAGGAAATGGGAGTCATATAAAAAAAATCATTATACCAACTAAGGTTTTGTGCACTGATTCCATTAGTAGAAAATTATACTTGAAAACATCATCGTCTCAGCACTTTACCTTCTTTCTACAATGAAGCAATACTAGTTTTTATTTTCCCATTTAATGACCTTTTAGACTACAGAATCTATTGTTACAATAATGCTTTGAATAGCTTACACAAGTCCATATATCTTCTGTATCTACTTTATTTACCTGGAGTGAGATATAATAATTTATGGATGCAGTTCCTCAACAATGCATCTATGATAGAAATACTGTCTGCTATTTCATTGCTTTAAAAAAGGCATGGAAGTGTGTGGGTGTATGTGCAAAAAAAGAATTGGTGCAGTAAATAGATATTGGGTGTCAGAGGAGAGATTGTACATTTATCTTGAAGTGTGTATGAATAAATTGCACGTGAAGCCGGATAATTATCCAGCCAGGGGATGTCTACCTAAGGTGGAGACATGTTTACAGGTGGGATTTCAGGTCAGGTAAACCTTGTTTTATATAATCGAATCAATTCCTTTTTTTGAAACGTCCCATTCAATGATGATGATTTTGTTGTATAAATCAGAAAATAATCCTTTTGTTGTTGGTATTTTATTTATGAGGTTATTTGTGGGCCATTTTAAAAGAATATTTTGAAGAATTTTTTTCAGCATTGTATTAAATTATTCCCGGTAACTTCACATACAGATACTGAAGCTCTTTAGGAGGGAGTTAACATGGCTTCCTCCCCAACAAGCCTGAAATGGGTGAAGGAAATCAACATGTAGACAGCACTATATCTAGTACTGCCACGGCACAACCAATGCAGATACAGTAGCTCAGTGACTTGTCTCAGTCCAGCTGAGAGGTAACCTCAGCATGGTAATAAACGAAACAAAACAACTAATTTATAAAGACAGTTTTTTAAACATAGGTTCTGTTTATCATCCGTTAGAACAATGACTGAATGATGGATATAGTCAGTTAAGTCCTTCTTTGTCTGGAGGAGTAACACAGTCGAGTGCATGCTGGTGTAGTGTGTCTACTGAGGGTTCTGAGTTGCTCAGCGCTGCCGGGAGAAGAGGTTCCTCAGGGCATTGTTGTAGTTCTTATTAAAGGCAGTGTATATGAGCGGATTAAAGAAGGAGTTGGAGTATCCGAGCCACAGGAAGATGCTCTTCCAGATGGGCGGGATGTCACAGGAGCACAGCGGGACGATAAGCTCGGTGATGAAGAAGGGGATCCAACAAAGTACAAACACGCCGATCAAAATGCCTACCATCAGCGCTGCCTTTTTCTCCTTCTGCTCGCGCCATGTGTCCCCGTCTGTCTGGAAGGTCACGGTGGCGTGGCGCACAGTAAATATCATCTGCGGCTGATGTGTTTCATCCTTTACCTGGGAGGGAGCCGATCAGAGAATAAATCAGTTCCTCTACTGATTCATTAATCCATCAGAAAAACCTGGTTAGCATTACAATTGGAAAAGCAATATCTTCAACAATAAAGCCCATTTTGTCTGCTCAACAATAGATGCATAGATGTGTGAATCAACAGGTGGATCAACAAGCTAAAGCTTATTCTTTCATTATACACACGGGAAACACACACACACATCCACACACACAGAACATAGCCAGAGCAGTGGCTTAATCTTCATTTTCTAGCAGCCCATTTTGTACAATTTCACAAACATGCGCAGCTGGGAAAAGGAAAAAGCAAATGTCAACATTAATCTGCTGACTTTCTTCTCTTTATTGTTGCCTAGCAGAGCTCAAGGCTGACTTTTTTTTTTGGTTATCAGGTGAAGTTGCCCAGGCTGTCAGCAACCTTACAGCACTTATAAAGACAAACCATCCTTCTGAATGTGTCAGAAGTAAAGCACACTCTAAACTCTAAACTGTTGTGTTCTGTTCAACATTTAAACAAGAACCTGCACCGGGATGGAGAACTCTGGAATAAATTTTAGTTGAATCAATACTGGTCAGGGGGGCCTATAACTGATAAAATGAATTAAGCAAGTCTATTTACAGCAGAGGGCAGAAGTTAAAAGCATAGTGCTCTTGGAAAGTATTGGTTTCAAATTCAGTGGATGGTTTAAGACACAAACATTAGTTAGTGCAGTTGCTAAAATGGGCACTTAACTGAACATCCTCCTTTTAAACAGTGCATCAGTAATGAAGTTAAGATGTACCTTCACACTAAGAAGGTGAGACTCACTATAAATGATTCACTGAAGACTACAATGTGTTTCCAATCATTAAAATGAAGAACTTATCCTTCCCAGTAACCTGAGAGCTAAGTTTTTATGAAGCGGCCCCCCTACTCTCCTTCTAATTTTAACAAAGCCAAATATAAAGCTAAAGAGAGGAGACGGTTAGCTTAGCTCAGCGTAAAGACTCGAAGCAGTGAGAAACAGCAAGCCATGCTCAGTCCAAAGCCACAAAAGTTCCCTAAAGTTACATTTCATTTGCGGAGACTCAAGGAGGATTCTGGCCCAGAAAAGAAATAGTAACAGCATGTACTGTAAGTCCTAATAAAAACATGTGTCATTCTTGCTGTGTTTGCACCAATTAATGTGACAGCGTACACATCCTCTGTGATTGACTTTTCTCTGATGAGGACAGCCCCCTACCTGCAGATATGGATCTTTTTTATCTTGTTAAGAATGTTTCACTTGCTTCTTTATTATGTTACAATGGGTTGTGTGTACAATCAGAACTGTTAAAGGTCAGGTAATTTAGTTGATAAGCTAGACAGTTTTGAAGTTTCATAAAATGTAAATTATAGAGATAGATTTTTAATTTATCAGTGTTTTAGCATGGGTGAGTTTTCCTATTTGCAGTGACATTAACTCTTTTCTGAAACTGTAGGCTGCATTTTATGGCTTTGGGTACTGCGGTGTTGAGTTACTTATTTGAGCATCTAGGCCAAGATTCAGTGCATCTTACTACTCTATTTCTGGTGTCATGTGTATGTATGTGTGTGTATGTCTTAATGTCTTTGAGTGGGTGTTTTTGATGGATGAGTGCAGGTTTATTATCTTGGATGTGGATGCAATGACTCACATCACAACTCCATGCAGACACGTTGCAGGTCTCTGTGCCTCAATTCTTCAGTGTACGCTGGGAAATGATGAGAATAACCTTTGGCTGGGTAATGAGATATGTATAATACAAGCATAAGCTGCTGGTATATCTGTGGAAAGCAAAATGACTAATAAAACAAATTCCATAAAATTTCCATAGCTACAAGAGTGATTGCCTGTGTAATGAAACTTGACATAAAGTTGGTCTACCGAAGCAATTAAAGGGCCAGGCTAATTTATTCAACGATTGTTCCTCCTTGATGATAAGCTCTGAATTTCGGGCCAACTGATGTCACACTTGCATAACTAAGGACTATATTGAGGATTTGGGGGAAATTTCAAAGTGCATTCATCACATAGGAGTTGGCCTCCGCCAGGGCTGCTCTTTGTCACCAATACTGTTTGTAGTATTTATGGACAGAATATCGAGACATAGTCAGGGTGGGGAGGGGTTGCAGTTTGGTAGGCTGGGGATCTCTGCTTTTTGCGGATGATGTGGTCCTGATGGCATCATTGGCCTGTGAACTTCAGCACTCACTGGATTGGTTTGCAGCCAAGTGTTAAGCGGCTGGGATGAGGATCAGCACTTCTAAATCTGATGCCATGGTTCTCTGTAGAAAACCAACGGCGTGCCTTCTTCAGGTGGGGAATGAGTCCTTACCCCAAGGGAAGGAGTTTAAATACCTTGGGGTCTTGTTCATGAGTAAGTGGACAATAAAGCAGAATATTGGTTGGAGAATCAGTGCAACAGGTGCAGTATTACATTCAGTTTATCGTACCGTTGTGACAAAAGGAGAGTTGAACCAGAAGGAAAAGCTCTCAATCTACTGGTCAGTTTTCGTTCCTACCCTCACCTATGGTCATGAAGGCTGGGTCATGACCGAAAGAACGAGATCCAGGGTACAAGTGGCCAAAATGGGTTTCCTCAGGAGGGTGGCTGGTGTCTCCCTTAGAGATGTGAGAAGCACAATCATCCGTAAGGAGTTTGGAGTAGAGCCACTGCTCCTTTCCGTTGAAAGGAGCCAGTTGAGGTGGTTCGGGCATCTGGTAAGGATGCCTCCTGGGCACCTCCCAAGGGAGTCCAGCTGGTAGGAGGCCTCGGGAAGACCAAGGACTAGGTGGATGGATTATATCTCCACCCTAGCCTGAGAACAACTCGGGATCCCCCAGTCGGAGTTGGTTAATGTGGCTCGGGAATGGGTAGTTTGGGGTCCCCTGCTGGAGCTGCTCCCCCACGACCCAATACTGGATTAGCGGACAAAGATGGATGGATGGATGGATGGATGGATGGATGGATTCATCCCATAAATGAAAAAAAGCATTCACTGTGTATTTTCTTTGGAACATCTCTCCATTATGTGGATGATTGCAAGTTCTCAAAATGTTCAGATTCTGAGTGATTTTTATAAGAAGCTTTTCATATGTGAAAGAAAGAAGCGTCTGCACTGAGATGTTTAAAAGTGGCATCATTTTTATTACTGAGGTGTCATGGGTGCTTTACAGATTCCAGTACCCACCTTAAGGGCAAATTAAAGGTAGGTGCTGATTCAATTTTCTTTAATTTTTCTTTAATTAAATAGGTTGCTTGCAGAATAGATCTAGTCTTTTGTGTCTGCTGATTAGAGAAATGCCAAAGCCAGGAAGGCACAGTGGCCCTTTAAAGATGCTGGAGGTGGTATTTATAGCCTTCTACCTTCTGCCTACGCACATTAGCAAGCTGGTAGTGATGAGCAGGATTGCTGCAATTATTTGTACGTATGCTCATACATCAGATACTTATGTTTCCCTGATTGCTGTTGAATTGCTCATCAACCAGAATGATAAATAATTGCACAGCAACTAATAATTGTGGGCCAGTGCAGGGCAGCAAGAAGTTGAGAAAAGGAAAGACAAATAGGAGTAATAGTCTGATGTCACAATGTAGTGATCGCCTCTTACTTATATATGTCTGTGTGTTTATCTGTTACCACGGTTGTTGGCAGAGGTGTAGATTGTTGTGGCTCTTTCAGCTCTGTACGCTTGTTTACCTGGCAGAAGTGGCAAGTTTCCACTACGCAATTAATATCAGCAGATAGTTTAGGCCACTAAATCTGTTTCCTTTGCCTGTCTCTACTTTTGGACTGGCCTTGGCTTCTGTCATGTATGTGCTTTGATATCTCCTGTCTCTACTGGGAAATTACAATGCAATAGCCTGGAGTGGTTTCTGAACCTAACTGGAGTGTGTCCTATATTTATTTAGTCTGTCCAATGCTCTGCATGGCCTTGAGTCCCTTACTTACTGCTATGTGTTCCTCAATCTCCTTAGTCAAAGTGATTTCTATTACTGACTTCCCTCCCATTGGCCCTTTTTTCTCCACATTCGCTACACTCAGTTTCTAATGCTGGGGATTTGCTGGGGGCATATGCTTCTCCTTCCCGCATTGGCAGCACTCTTGCTCTCCTTCATCACTTATCTCATTGGCTGGCTGTCTCCAACCTCTCTTTGATGGTTGCTAGTGTGTCTCCTCCTGCACTCTGAAAGCTGCCTGTTGCTACGTCATATCTACAGCAGTTTCAAATGTAAGGTGAGCTTCGAAGTGATGTCTTGAAATTATTTTTGTAGTCCATTGTTTAAATAAGTGTGCTAACCTGGATCTTGCCACCTTTTATTCCCAACTTTACAGCTGACCTGTACAAGGTGAATCTCTATCTCCATGAATGCCAGTCTCTGGCCGGTGTCTCTCTCAGAACATTTTTGTGACACCATGTCAAGTAAACTGCTGGCCATGGTATATTACCTCCATAACAGCAACTCAAAATGATCATTACAAAGTGCTGTCAACCAATCTTACTGAGTCATGTACAGCTTATTCTAGCTCTCTGATTGGTTTAAGGAGTGTCTATCTACATGTATTACCTATTACCTTGACAAGGGGGAGGCTATGAATAATATGACTTATAAGGATTGAGGGATTGTTTTAAGAAAACTGATTTACAAAAAGGTAAATGAATAATCACCTCAGCCATGGGCGTTATTGTGTTGGTCTTGCGGGAGCCAATACGAAACTTGGCAGCCTTGTAGATCTTCCAGTAAACAAACAGCACCACACAAAGCGGCAGGTAAAATGCTCCGAAGGTGGAGAAGATCGTGTAGGATGGCTCCTGGCTCACCTGGCACTTCATCCCCTCTGTGTAGGTCTCCCCCCAGCCAAAAAGTGGCGACAGGGAAATGATAGACGACAGCAGCCACGTGAGTGCAATCATCACATTTGAGATTTTTTTGCGCGTCTTGAGCGTGTACTCTAAATGCCTGGTGATGGACCAGTAGCGGTCTAGCGCGATGGCCGTCACGTTCCAAATGCTGGCCGTGCAGCAGAGAACGTCAAAGGAGATCCACACCTGGCACAGCACACGGCCCAGTTTCCACAGCCTGCCGTTCAGCTCATGAACAAGGCTGAGCGGCATGACCAGGGCAGCCACCATCACGTCGGAGATGGCCATGGACGCCACAAGGTTGTGGGGCACCCGGTGAAATGTCCTAACCCTCAAGATGGTCACTAGCACCAGCAAGTTCCACACGAAGGTGGCCACCACCAGCATTGCCAGTAATGTAAGAGTGAGCACGCTGAAAACAGAAAAAGGCCTGTAGATGTTTCCTCCGGAGTCACGGCCATCAAACGCTTTACTGAAGTTGGCTGTCAGAATGCTGGTGTTGGGATACGTCATGGTAGCTGCTCACAGCCCAGCAGCCAAGGGCCAAGGCGATTCACAGACAATTTCTGCAGTAAGTCGATGCATTCTGCAGTTGTGAGAGAGAAACATTTTTTAATGTGATTTTTATATGCACAACTCTCCCACATCTGAAAACCTTTTGTATAATTGAACATTCTATGAAATTCAACAATATATACTAATGTTTGAAAATGCAATACTCTTTTACGGCTGGCTTAGCACCATTGTGTAAATGCCCAAGTGTATATCACTGTGTCATTCACAAGAGAGGTACTTAAGTGATTTGCTCACAATAGTAAAAAGCACTTGAGTCTCTAACAGCTGTCAAGCAACCTGCCTACAACTTTCAAGTGCAATTTCATTTGTTGTTTATAAGGCTCAAAAGTACTCTGGGACATCGCAGGGTCTGGAATAGACCATATACAGTATATATTCAGTTTCAATATACCACTGCTGTCTTTGGATTTGAATCAAGATCAGACCTCTGTTGCAAGGATGAGTTCTAAGTGGGGTCTTTATTGTACACTCATTCGGGAATATCTCCCTTTTGTATCCCATAGAGAGATCCCTCTGTTCAACTGTTGTGGATGTTTCAAGTGGTAAAGAATAGCATCTTTGTACACTTTAAATAAGAGAGTCTGTTGGAGACACACACTGTATTAACCTGGGACTGTTTTTGTTTCAGATTTCTAAGAAGAAAATATTTCACATGCCACCTCTCTCAATACATTCACAGGAGAGGCTCAGCAAGATGCAAAGTCTACACTACACAAGTTTCAACAGTGCATAAACAATGAATCTCAAATCACCAACCATGTACACTGTCTGTCAGCTGGATGTTGTAAAGTTTGGTTGATTGATTTTTACAACTTAAAACTGCTATACACAGTTTAAATGAATAGACCAACTTAATCACCAATGGCACAACTACATAAATCAACAATTATTCAATTCAAAAATCAAATTAAACAACTTTATTTAAACCAAAAGGGCAATCCCGTTTCCAGTTTTCGTTATATGATTTGAGTGACTATTTTAACTACAAACTTTAAATGCAAACCACACAGAAGTAGTAGAATTTGTCTACAACATGTATTAGAAATCCATCATTTCTGTCCAGAATCCATTGTTGTGATAACTAAGACACATCTGACTCACGGAAGCATAATTCCCATAATGATTCCATACATCATATTTTTCAAAAACCTATTCAGATGTATCTGATTTCACAATCTCAGAAGATATTAAGATGAATCATTAATTACAATTTCTTATTTGTCAATACATTTGAACTACTCCTCCTCCTTAAGCAATTTCTACAACCTGCTCTTGCTTCTAACAGTCCTCCCAGGCTTTGTATGAATACAGATCACAGTCTGAACCAGTGACCCAGTGTTTTACCACACAAACCTTCGTCTTTAAAGTGGCTTTTTCCCCACAACCTTGAATATTAAATGTAATCATTCATTTTGCATGACTCCTCGTGACATTGTAATGAGGAGCTCTGGATGAATTGCTCAGGCAAGTGTCAATAATGAGTGGGGCTAATGCATATAATTCAGTTGAAATAATTGTCCCTAACTGAATTTGAATATGTGTTGATTTTTCTACAAGAAAATCAACAGACTAAAATACAATAGTGTCTCCTAAAATGCTTTATTGATTTAGGTTTTTACACTCAGTGGGTTGTGTCAGTGTGATCTGCTTGTTATCAGTTACTGAGCCTCATCAATAGGACCTGATGGGTAATAACAATACAACCCATGTCCCTGTCCTATATTTATGTGACATGTGACAAGGTTTCTAGCATCACAAACCGTGCCCTCTAATAAAAGGGTCCAACCAAGTGCACGGATAGGCCCTCTGCTCTGTCTTCTCCCCGTGCCTATTAACAAGCCTAATAGCCATGAAATTGGACAACCGTTGTGAAGGAAACAGGCAATCAAACATGCGTGTTCCCTCCCTCAAATAGCACCTGTCACTCACTCTGTGAAAGACTGGCACACAAGGCAGAAAGACACATGCAAATGTATTTATGCATATGTGAGAGGAGTTAGGAGAGAGACACTGACAGACAAGAAGACAGGAATCATGTTCACTGACGTCAAAGTATAATACCTGAACACATTTAAGTCTATACTTTAGGGTATTTTTTAGACAGCTGTGTGGGTAAAGTGGTAATTCGAGTTAACTTTTAGTTAACTGTGAGAAATTAAACAGAGACAGAGGGCAATTAGCATCTCATTACCTAAGGTATCAAGGCGTTGGTGGACTTAGAGAAGAGAGCTTGTGATGGGGAGGTCGTTGGTTCAATCCCCAGACCAACAGGATAAAAACTGGGTGGGGAAAATGAAAGACAGCGCTTGTCCCTCCCTTATTACCACCACTGAGGTGCCCTTGAGCAATGCTCGTAACCTCAAAACCTGCTGCTCTGTGGCCAGCAGATCAGACTGGGGTTGTACTGGGCACCTTCCAGGTATGATTGTGTAACTGTGTGAATGTGATCAGGGCGTTCCTACAAAGGAAAGGCTGCTTCTCAGTGAACCTTCCCTGAATAAATAAAGGTTAAATTAAAAAAGAAAAATTATATATGTGCCAGAAAACGTTAGTTGTACAAGAGAGTCCTTTTCATGTTTACTGAGCTGCAGCAGGGAAATATTTCCTGACCACATACTGTATATTTCATTATGATTTAAAAATCAGCAAATCAGTAACTTTATCCTTTCTGAGCTTGAGAAGACTTTGTAAAAAGGCCACACTGCACACAAGGCTGTGGATATCAAGCCATTGTAACCAAACTTAGAGTGATGTGTTTTGCATGCTTTTGAACTTAGGTTTTCTTTGCTGCATTTATTTATGAGCCCCACAGAAAATGCAGTGGGATTTTATTAGCAAAAGAATGGTAATTAACAAATTTTACACATATTCAACTTTAGTTTCTGTTTCTAATCCATGATTATTGTTGTTTGCCCCTCATGCAATCAGCCTGCTGATAAAAACCTATTTCTAACAAAACATTGAAGGCAGCCAGCTACAGATTCAGGTAAAAAGTACTTTGACATCTCAATTCAGTTTAATAGTTGTGTCCATACACACTGTCACAACCTCATGATTGAAACAGCCAGAGTGTGAAGTGCATTCTCTCTTTGTGTAGAGCTCTCCATTCTGAAACGGTTGTACACTCTTTACACGATTTGTTTTACAGAGTTTCTCTGAGGCATCAGAGGGCTGACATTTACAACAGAAGGGAAGATAATGTATATAGATGTGTCCTCTGGCATTTGTCATAGAACCATTAAAGATAATAAGGCAGCCGTAAGGCAAACCTTTACCTTGTGAGTATTCCTGTTGTGTAGGCTATTCAGCACTTTACCTTTGATTTGGTGGAACGTGTTTTCAAAACAATCTCATGTACGATATTTAAAGCAAATGCTCTTCTTTCTAGTTGAAAAAAAACATTCAAATGTGCATTGTATATTGAAATCCACAGTTTGTGAGAGACTTGCTCTCCAGAATGATAACTCTACTATATCAATAATAATCTGTGTAGAGCTAACGTGTCCAATGTTGTTTCCGGTCTGCACTTGACTCTGGTAACAGATGATTATCAACCGAAACATTTGTTACACAAAATCTCAACAACACAACTTCACTTTTGATTCCTATTCTAAAAAAAAAAAAAGCTATTCTTATTATTAGAAAATTAAACTCGGCGGCAACGATTTATAAACGCAAATAACTCACCCCATTAACAGTTCGGCATAAGACAGTCCTGCACGAGAATATCTCTGCTCGATCTTAACCTCTCCATCGAAATTCCGCGGAGTGATTGAACCGCTTGGCTCAGTGTGTTGATGACAGCAGAAAGGCACCTCGCGCTGAAGATACAGAGCCGCTGGAATGAACCACACAGTGGTCGGAAGGGGGAACTCAGTCCAATTCACATGATAAACACTGCGTTTTCTCGGTGTGTGTGTTTATGTGTGTGTGTGTGCGTGCTTGCTTGCGTGCGTGCTTGCTTGTGTGTGCGTGTGTGCGCAAACGCACGCGCGTTTGTTTTTTTGCGTGCACTTCGCGCGAGTTAACAACTGTCTTTACATAATGCGTGGAAGAAGACGATGCCTATGTGTTTTCGGATTGATGGTGCTTCTCAGAAAACAAGCCCTCTGTCCTAATTAGTCTCATTCTGCCGTGATCAGAGGTTGCTGGAGGAGACATGGATCTTGCTGCTTTATGATGGATGGTACTTCCCCGCGACCACCGTTGAAACTCCCCCGGCATTTCTCCCATATTTCGCAGAATAATGCGTATTTCGCACAAAGTGATTCAAATCGCATATGTTGGCAGGAGCACGCGACGCTATACAACTTGTTATCAAGTTTCTCCCAATTGGGCTATATTTGGAATTCCCAGTAGGACACGACCTTTGTCCAGAGAAAATCTCCCAGGATGATTAATTTAATGAAATCATTAGTCTGCACCAGTTGCTTCCAGCAATGACAGTCTTTACAGGAAAAGAACACTGTGACTTTTTAGCAAACCATGTATCAATTAATCTGTTTTTAAGGGGTTCCATCTTGCTTATTAGAATGAATTAGGCTACCTTCTGCAGCAACAGACCTGTAGCTTTAGACCAGGAGCGGATACAAAGGAGGCTGATCCAAAACAACTAGCTACTGTATGATTCCTATCATACTTCATAATGTCAGGCTTTAGAATGTCTGACGCCCAAGGGCACCAGAGTGCAGAAAGTTGTGATGCATTTATGGTAAAGCAGATCCCAACCCATGTTAAGATTGAAATTGAAAACATAACCATCAAATACTACTACTTTTATAGCATGTAGGGCAGCCTATATTGCACTGCATAGGGCCTTCTCGACTAGAAAGTCACTTTGGTGCACTTCCTCTAATTTTCTCCAATGGAGGGGTAGATAGCACTTTGTGACGTTTTCATGCACATTGCGCCACCACAGAGGGCATTCTTTTTTTTATCTACAATGGGGGCATCCAAGAGGACACTTTTGCAGTGTTTTCCACCAGTGCACCAGTGACTGTTATGGTAACTGATTTCCAATTAGTCTTTAATATAATACAGCAACAGTACCGAGCAATGCCGCAACTATTAGCTCACTGTTTATCACAAACACACCACAGACCTTATAGTACTGATGATGAGTGAGAACTTAGCCAGCGCCATGGGAGGCTTGTTCATTACCATCGTAGAAAAAAAAGAAGCCTGTTTGTGCCAAAATAACCCGCATTGAGTCCCATGTTGAAAATACTGCATGCACTTGGCTTTGTAGATGCTACTGCAGTGTAAATGTTACATCACACCTTCCATGTCCTTTACTCCAGCAACCTTGGAGAGTACGATACGTGTTTATCCAATTGTTGCTTGTGCTAACATTAAAATCCATGGGATTTGTTTGAAACACCTGCTGAAAGAGGATAAATGTGATTCGGTAACTAATCATGAAATATGCAGCTGCACACATGTACTGGGACACTTGCCTTCTGTTACATAATCCCCTCCTCAAGGGAAAAATTTGGGTAGCTGTAGGACCCTGCCTCCTGACCCCTCCTCCTGCCATCCCTCCTCCCCCTTTTAACAGTTGATGCTAATGCACAAAATCAAATCAGCTTTGCAGTTGCTCATGCAGTCGCTGTATAACTTGCTTTGAGAAATGGTGTCTTACTAATTATAGGGCTATGAAGGCATTAATGCAACCCACTTAAAGTGTAAGTACAAAGTGCTCCTTGTTAAAACAGATGACACTTGCGCTTCCAGCTGTTTAGCTGTACTGCAGATTTGATGAATATACACTGCAGCACAGGCTTAGATGAAAACACAGTAAGGGGTCACATCATGCATTGTAGTCTTGTTTTTACAAAAAAAAAGTGTGAGCACTACTCAAGCTTAACAATTACATTTGTGTCACTGGAAACATCAGACTGTGTCCTGTTTGGAGTAGCTGTTACTCACCTTACTCATTCTAACAAACTGCTCTGTTCCCTTGTTTGAGGAAAAGGGGTCTTTTTATTCTCATTTTTTCTTAGCACATCTCTGACCTTGTCCCGCCAGGCTGGTCTCATCCTCATAAACAGCCAGTCATCAATTATTCCTGTTCCTACCAGGATTTAACACTGTCAGCAACTACAACTTCACGTCCCAGGTCCGGGAAAAACGTGATGTCGTCTTGGATCAGGGACTTTGCTGGTAAACCTGCTACATAAAATTAGCGGTGTGTCTGACCTGCAGTAATTACACAATGAATGATTAAATATTAAGCAAAGAGAATCCTGGGATTTCATATTAGAGCACCCTCTGTTTGCCCTATGAACATGTTGTACATGTTCGTAAAATACGTGTACGTAAAATCTAAGCTTCCCCATTGAAGCAGTGTCATGATCCATTGGGTCATTTTGAGCGTTTGTTACACACTTTCACATTTATTGATTTCACATTTTAAAAGTATTTGCTACAGGAGGATATCCCATGTGTAAGATGCCTTTGACCTTTCTATTGGGATTTTATCCAAACAATAAACGTCTTCAGGTGACAATAAATTCTGCCGACAAGGCTGATAATGTCTTTACTGTCATGCGTCCCTGACAGTTAATATCTGTCTGCACTGTACCACCCACACCTAATTAGAGCATCACTGTGTGTCAGTAGCTGGTGAGGCAGGAGTAGGTTCAGACATGGTGTTAGGCTGTGATGTGCTGAGGCAAGCAGCACCGGCCCAGTAGATGAAGGAAAAGGAAAGATTCAATAAATTGTGAAGATGTAGCAGCAGAGGTCCTCTTTGATGGTCTGTTGGCAGAGTAAACGGATAGCAGAATTGTCTGCATGTGAACAATGCTCACAACTTGTACTATGTGCTCAAAAATAATTTGTCAAGATTGATTCAAAGTGACAATGACCTCAGGTATAGTGTGCATGCCAAAGACTGCAGCAAGTCTTTGGCTGATCATAGAGGCTACGGTGTAATGGTGTTGTTCTATTGGATTATTTGGTTTCTGTTATTTTATCCCAACCTTACTCTTAAATTTGTTTAAATTTTGCATTTCCTCTTAAATCAGCACACATTGTAAAGCTATAAATGCAACCATCTCTTTGAATTATAGCTTTACATTTGCATATTTTTACCCAATTAGTGGCCTTGCTTAATCAAAAAATAGTTTTTGGGGAAATGTTTTTACAATTATTGGATGGATTGCCATGACATTTGGTACACACGTTTGCCTCAGGATGAATTGTAATTACTTTGGTGAGCCATTACCTTTCCATATGGTGCCATCATTAGGACAAAATTTCAATGTGTCAGGATTTTCGGTTTGTGACGAATACCTTTAAAATCTGCGAAAAGGCACAATATCTTTCGTTCCATTATCCCTGAAACCTTGGTTGTTTTCTTGGGCATAAAGTGAGGGACAGAGGTTTCCTTATTGTACAACAATCGTCTTGATAAATTGCTCTAACTGTGTGTGGTGCTGTAAACTTGCCAAGACTGAAAATTCTTTAGCGGCCTGATATGTTAGAAGAATTTCAAACTAAGGGTAAATAACAGAGTTTTCTTTCCTCCAAAGACACCTTTTAGAGTATTATAAGAAGAATGGTCAGATTGCAAAGCTATATCATGTGTCAACATTACTATCAGTATACAACACTTTGTCTTTCAACACTTATTTTTGTGATTTCTCATAAAAGCTACCAACCCGGGGAATGTGACGATGTTTTTATCTTTAAAAATTAACTTTCAAAGGGGAGAAAATCGTTGTTTCTACTTTTGATTGCAACTGATATCTGTAAATTTGTATTGTTATATTTAAATAAATACGTTTACATCTACAGCATATCAGTCAGGACAAGACTGCCTCTTTCTTCATTCATCTTTGGTAAACACAAGGCAGATGATATATTCAGTTTTATTCCCACCTTTCCAAAGATAACACATTGAGTGAGTGCATGAATTGTAAATGTTAAGTCACTTAACTTCTCTGATTAAAAGAGATTATTGCCGTCTGTCAAAATCTCAAAATGTCTTTTATGCTAAAATGATTCCAGTTTCTAATTTACACTCTCCTGGGGGAGTTTGTCATCTTAATGAATAAGGTTTTTAATTCAAGTAGTTAAATGCCAGTTAGTGTGAATCACGTTTCTCAACTTCACATACTATGGGACTATTCTAAATTTTTTCTTTTGAAAGTGCTGTCTTTGTTACTTGGCATTGAATTGAAACATAAGTTTAGCAGAGTGGAATGGATGCAGTTGTTGCCAATTTTGGTGTCATAACAAATCTAATATGATATTAACAAGACTCTAGTCACTAAATACCTTAAATAACTATCTTTTGAACAATTGAAAAGAGTAGCTTACACATAAAACAAAAAGCTAATTTGATCGTTTTGATTTCATTATTGTTCAACAAGAATTTATAATTGAAACAGTTAATGAATTGTTGAAGTCGTTTTGACTGGAAATTGTCTAATTTCAGATCTTATGCCTCAAGTGATCCCCTGACTCGTCTTTGAGGTGAATAGCCTTAGGTGTTGCCCTAAAAAATAAGGAAATTAATAAAGCACTCAAGGTCATGTGCCGGGAAACTCTGAGAGGAGCCATCCATCTACTGCTCCAAGGGACCGGCCAAGGTAAAACAGGTCAAGGCTTCATATTTCTTTAAAATGGCATTTACATTTTCAAGTGCAACAATAGGAAGTGTGGTTTAGAATTAAAATACATCATCTAATTATGCTCTGCTGCAGCCAGGAAGCCCTTTTGAATTCACACCATGAGGTTGTATCATCATTTCATGCATGTACACATATTTTTTTTCAGGGCATGTTAATTTCCTCCATTTTCATGTGTCTGGCGCCTTTCTCGATTTTGCTCCAATCCTTCTCCCACCTTACTCAGTTAAAAAAATAAATAGTGCGGGGAGGTTGCTGCCCCCTGACAACACACACATTCTAATACACACACCACACCCCATATTCATGAATCACATGTCATCTCAGACACCAATTGTGTCGGGAGCACTTGTGTAACAGTATGAAGTGCACTTTGATCTGTAATTTGCCGCAATCACAATAACAATGAGTCATATACTTGAAATTGATCCACTACCGGACCCCAAACAATGACAATAGACTGTCCTATTTTCAGAGCTCCTTACTTGCCTTGTTGGAATATATATATACTGTATAAAGTCAGAAATGACAAAGACCCAGGTGGGCAAGTAGAGACACTATCTACTCCAGGAAGAGGTCTGAGCAGGTGAGGAGGAAGATCGAGTGAGAAGGGTGGTTTGTGTCCGGCAGCAGGGCGCTTGGACAAAGGAGGAGAGTGTACTGCAGCCCAGGATCATTTAGGCAAATATCAAGCAGGCAGACTTCCAATGCGTCCGGTTCCTTGTGCAAGCAGTCTACGATGCCCTACCAAGCCCAGCTAAGCTCCACAAAAGGCAATTAGGTTCCCAGGTGATGCCGCAGAGAAAGCCACAAGGTGGCTTTGGTTGAAAAGGGCTGATTCGTGGGTTGCTGCTGGGAAGCAAGTCAATTCAATTCTTTTTTTTTTCTTTTTTTAAAGATTATTTTTTGGGCATTTTAGGCCTTTATTTGATAGGACTGTTGAGGATATGAAAGGGGAGAGAGAGGGGGAGTGACATGCAGCAAAGGGCCGCAGGCCGGATTCGAACCTGGGCCGGCTGCGTCGAGGAGTAATCCTCTATACATGGGCACCCGCTCTACCAACTGAGCTATCTGGGTGCCCAATTCAGTTCAATTTTTAATTCAATTTTATCTATAGTATCAAATCATGACAAATATCATCTCAAGACACTTTATAGATAGAGTAGGTCTAGACCACACTCCATAATTTATAACGACCCAACAATTCCTGTAATTCCCCCAAGAGCAAGCATTTAGTGCAACAGCAACTCCCTTTTATGGAGAAACCTCGGGTGGTGAGGGAAACTTCCTGGACAGACCCAGGCTCTTGGTATGCGGTGTCTGATGGTGCTGGTTTGGGGTGTGATGAACAGTGGCAATAATAGTCACAATAATGATAATGGAACAATGACTAGAAATAGTGTTTTTGTAGTAGTTCATGGCGTAGCTGGGCACTGCAGGGAATAGCAGGACATAGAAGGCCCTGCAGGACATAGCCCGGCACTGCAGGGCACAGCAGGTATTTGCAGAGCACTGCATGGCATAGCAGGACTTAGTCAGGGCCTGATCAACCCTGGCTGGGTCACATTGGAGAGGATGTTTGATGTTGCGAAACCTGAAACACCTGATGACCTTAAGTCACATCACTGAGGATCTGTCTCAGGGCATTTTTAATTGACACATCTCATAAAGGAAAGTGTCTTCTTCCTCAGTCTAACTACAGCTGAGGTTTTGATTCTGGAAACGACTGGATGTCAATTCAATTGGGAGAGACATATTTGCAGACATGCAAATAAGATTTATTGTACAGCTCAAATAAATTGTACAAAGTCTTTGGCGATTAGACTCCATCGCTATACAAATCTTTCGTATAACTATATACAGGGGTAGAGAACCTTCAGACCCCCCGATGGAATCAAGACACCGGTGGTGGCGAGAAAAGAGCCCAAAGACCAGACCGGTCAGCCTGAGTAGATGACTGGAGGTGTACGGGGAGGTGGAAGTTTGCACTTTTTGCCTGCAACAAGAGCTAAATGGCAAAGGGAGAAACAATTATTTAAAGCAGGGTTGTGACTCTGTGATTGGCCCTTGCCATTGGCTAATGATTCTGATTGGTTTAGCAGGAAGGTGAACACCTCCAACAGTGGATTCTAGTTAGGTAAAGCGTTGATTAAGAGTGAGGTCTTCCTGTAAGGATTTATGCTGAGATACATTTCAATCTGGAGAGAGTAGTTGCAGATATGCATATTTGTTGTTATATTTGCATGCTAAAATATACATTTATTATGATAACAGCTGAATTGATTTAGGAGTGCATCAATTAATAGTCAGGTCTTCCTGAGAGAATTTACGCTGAGCTACATTAGTTTCATCACCACACTCATTTTATTGTGATCCTCATTTGATCTAACAATATTGAATTTTAAATTCAACACCATGCCACACTGACACAGCTTGCAGCAGTATTACGAAAATAACATTTGCTCATACTCATAAACAGATTCCACTTCCCTCCAGCTGTAATCACTTTCCCCCTGACATTCAAATTCATTTTTTAATGGGTAAAAATATATAGAGCAATTAGTGGAAATCAATTGTACTTATAGTTGAAAAATTAAATTCAGTTCAGTCAAAAACATTTTCATCATGATTTAATGATTAAAGTGTTAAATTAATAATAAGTTTTCCTGCGCAATCAGAAACCAATATTGAATAAACAAAAACTGTCATGGGGAAAAGTTGATATATACAATCAAACAGTATGTACGAGTCGTACTATAGGAGTAGGAAAACTTGTGAAAACAATCAGGACAATCAATGTCAGGTACATTTCTGCGAGTAAGTTAAGATAAACAACTTGAGTTGCTTTCATTATTATGTCTTTTTTTCTGGGGCATTTCTGGGCAGCAGATATAAAAAAATGACAAATTATCACTTCAAAGTGGACATGACAAACATGTCAGCAAAATATATCAGGTGCGTCAGGTGTATCAGGTATCACACAGTGGGTATTTCCGTGTGTTATTGCTAAAGCTGGAAACAATGTGCGGAAAGTTGTGGGAAAGCTGCTTAAAAGCTTAAAAGCACCAAAGAAATGATACGCTGTTGCTACTGCTGGCTGCTGGTTCTTCTCCAAAATCTTCCTTTATTCTGCTGTTAATTTGTTTTTGCTATGCTTCTTTTTATTTGGTTGTTAGCATGTGAAATAAGATACTATTGTGCTGTTGATTTGCAAAGTGGTAAAATATGAATACTCTGTTTAGAGTTTTGTGAGTGTAATTAGCTGAATAACCTTTTCTGTATATTTCCCTCTCACATTATGAGTCACTTAAACAATACAGGATTGACAAACTTAATGCATACAAGTCACCTTTAATGCAGAAAAGACTGACGTTGAACCAGTCCAATTGACATTAACATGCTACAAGTGTATTCCAAGAATGATCCAGCAATGCAATCCCCAGATGTGGAAAACTGTCATGACAGTTTTGATCAATTGTCAGCTGTTCAGCTCTTTGTTCTAAACTTGTCACTGAATTATGTTCCCATCTTTTTACAGTAATTTACAGACCACCAGAAAACTATATTCTCTATAATTATCACTCCCTTTGATTACAAGTATAAATTAAGGTCTACATTTTTTGATTAACATCAACATGTTCCTTGTTGGTTTGCCTGTGTCCTAGAAGACTACATCACTGCTCATCTGCACTCACAGAAAAGCATCATCATTAATTAGTCAGATGAAAAATCATCAATTTAAAGCAATAATTAGTCCTCACTCTTTGGTGTCTGCTGTCCTCATATCTGGACTGAGTGGGTTTGTCTTAAATATGGAGCAATAGGAGTCAGGGATTACCACCCAATTACTATAACTGTGTCATGGGATTAATTAATTCAAAGCATTTACAGATATTCTAATTGTTTTACCAAGCTGATGGCATCACGGTGCCACAGTTGTGATATATACAAGATTGATCTTTGTTTTTTCTTCCAGCGAAAGCCAATATGTCAACCTTGTGCATGTTGTTGATGCCCAGCTTTTTTGAATACTAACTGAATACCAACAGAATTGCAATTATTCAAAATTCCTTAATCACAGTCTTGGTTTAGGTCCAAAGCATATTCTACTTACCGTAATGAAAGTTGTCGGATGCCTACCACTGTAATACTTGTATAAATATCTATTAACTATGCATATACATTAAAGCTTGACCTGCTTAAAGTTATTTAACGTGTCATTAAACCCCATTTATAACTCTGTTTTAAATCCCAGTTTTATGATGTATATGTTGTCATTAATGCACACATTTTAAGACTATAGTTAGTTTAAGAATGAAACACTCCTGAGTGAAGTTAACGAGAAACAAGTCATGTTGACCAAAGATTACAAAGGTTACAATTTTCATAATTTCTGGTGGCAGTTCAAAAAATTCAAATTATTGTGATACTTCAATAATTTCCCTTTTTTGACATTTTATAAATCATGAAGACTGGGACTTTTGGAAGATATGTAAATAGGAAATCAATAATTCAAATGATTCGTCTTTTGAGTAGCTGTTAAGAACAAGTTTAAGTCAATATATTATTTTAGAGAGCATTTAATTCAAGTGCACAAATTGCGCTTAGAGAGACTTCGAACATAACCATATTTCACAAGTACAGTGAAATATGTTCAAACAAAAAGGCCAGCGTTCAACTGTGTTTTAAATTGTAGCATTAAAATGCACTGTAAATAGGGTCATGCAGTCATTTTTATGCATTTAGCCACTACATTTGAATCTCTATTTGTATTGATTACTTCCACCGACTCAGTGTTTGTTGATTCCAAAAGGCTTAGGACCGCTCACAAAAAATGTCAGAGATGATTAAAGCTTATTCATGTAGCAGAATATGCTTCAATATACCAAGCTAATTTAGCTTTACACTGCACAGGGAGGGAGCTTGAATGGGAAGCCAACTTGGCACAAAGTATTTTTCAACCCCATGTCTTTGCTCTGCGTAATTATTTGAATTAAATTAATTGGTGATGCACATTTGCATATCTAGGTTATTTCTCTTATGGAGAAAAAGGTCTTTGGAGAGTACAGAAACAATTACAAGGCTGCCAGACAGTAACACCCCCCACCCCCCCCCGGACCCACACACCACCACCAGTTTTTTATTCATGGGAGGGTTTTGGTCTCAGTACTCTGAAGGAAAAATGTGATAACACCACAGTGCAGGAGTCACATCTATGAAGCAATTTAATGGAATTGCAGACACCTGAAGCACACACTATCACCTGGTATCTTTAAATGACTTTGTACAATCATAGGTATTTAGAAAAGTTGAAATATTTGTTTTGCCAGGGAGGGAATAGTTGGAAGGAAATTTGATTGGAAGTGTTTACTCTGATACTGGGTGGTAAATGGTATGGGGGAATCAAATGTTCTGCTCTTGCCTCAGAATCTTTCACTGCTGTATTGTATTGAGCCAACGTGATTTTTAATCAACTAAGCTTATGCATTATACCGTTAAGGGAGGAAATACAACACTATCCGAATCGACTGGATGTTGCTTACTGCTGGAAGTTCAGGAAAAACCTTCTAAAGTTCACTCTGAACCGTTATTATATTTCACCACAAAGGGCCAATGAAACCAGAAAAATCTAATTTAAGAAGCTGAAATCAGGTTACTTTTACCGTTCTTGCTTAAAAATGACTTGAATGGTTAATTGATTATCAAAATACAGTCCAAACCGCTAACACATTCAGTTTACTAAAACCAGAAAATAATTCACGTTTAAAATCAATCAATCAATCAATCAATCATTCAATCAATCAAAATTCAATGAAAAATACTCCTCAATGAGCCAGAATATCATCACTGTAGGCAGCTCTGTAATTCCTGCATTTCCAGACGTACTGTTGCTGAGTGTAATATCCCTTCAAAATCAATGTTTCTCAAAGCAGAATTACTAAGCCACAAATGTATACAAAACTAAATTACTGTGATTTGATTTGTAATTAGGGATTTTCCACTCCCGCAAACTCCTTCAACGACAACCCTAGTGTACTAGTTTTGCATTATGAACCTGGAGGTAATAGCATTCTACAGAATTTTCTCCAAAGAGGCAGTCAAATAAATTGCCAACCCACAAGAAAAGGCACTTATTCTATATGTCTGTCTGTAAACAACGAAACACACTTCACCAACAGCAAGAGAAAGCAACATTATTGCTTGTGTAGTTTGTTGTAAATTAATCAATGAATCTTAATCTAAATGATAGAAAGGACATACTGTGCCTGTATCTTATTCCAAACCAATGTGAATATGTGGAAATAAGAGGAAAAGTACCATGTTGCATTACATTTCCTGGTCCCAGTGAACAAGACTGTGCTGCAGAAGGAGACCAATTTGCTCAGCTGTGCGGTCAGCATGTCCATCCATAGACACGTTCATTGTATCCTCATTGTCTTTCTTTTTCTCTCCGCTGCTTTCATCTGACATTGTGTCCTATTCAACTCAGCATCCTCATCAAAGGTCCTGCTTACAGCCATCGGGCATGTTTGATATTCTGTTCTTTAAGCAGCATCAAAAAAGAGGGCACTTATAAACTTGAGTGTGTGTGATTATCTCCGCTCTATCATGTCACAGACACAGTGAGATATGGAGAGTGGGAGAGAGTATAGAGGTTTTTAAATTAACTTAGTTTGCTCACAAATCTGGGAAATGTCATCATCATCATGATTAAAAAAAACAAGCTATTATTGTTGTATTACCCTGGTTCAGCTTAAATAAAGTGTGTGTTAAGATTTCATGATTTAAAAAGAGAATACTGTACATCAAATTTGGCCTCAAAACACAAATAGTATAAACCACACTGGATTAAATAATTTTTTATTTGTTTTGGATGCAATTTTTTTTCACTGAATGGAATTTAGATGAGAATCATTTGCTCAATATACATATTTTCCCATCGAAAGCTTAAAACACTGTGCAAATCCCTGGTACAACAGAGCTGGATTTATCATAGCACACTCTCAGTGGGAAATGACTATGTGCTGCCCCCCTTTGGTGATTTATGTAAAGTGCAAACTTGCACGAGACGTGCTGATTTGTTTAATTGTTTTCTTTTACCACATGAGCTCAGATTTTGCAGAAATCTTTCTTGATGTCGTCACTTTTGAGGTTTGTGTGCCACACTGTCTCACAGCCCTCAAATGGCATGTAGGGCTTCGTGGGATCAGGTTTGCTGGTCGTCTTTGTGTGCAAACATGCAGAGATCAAATGGATCAAGCTCATGATGGTCATCAGGAGCATAAGGAACCCTAAAAAAAGAAAAGACAGGGTAAATTTCCACAATACATAGACACATTTTATGGTTTAATGTGCATATTTGCTCTAAGGAAACATCTTACCACAATAGACTGTGTTTGCAACTAAGTCATGGACGCGATAGCTTCTAGTGAACATAGCACCCAGGCCCAGAATGAGAATGGCGTACACGCTGAATGTGTAGCGCATGTACTTTGTTAACAGGAAGCTCTGCAGAATGAACCTAAGGGGACATTGTCAGGGATTTCTTTAAAATCAAATTGTTCCATAACTTATAACACACACACAAACTGCAAAATAAAATATTTATAGCTCCCGTACTTTTGTCCTTACCAGATTATTGTGCACAAGGAGACTATGGTAAGGACAATGGTGCTGATCAGTGGATCCGGCACGTCATGTTTGTACTTGAGCACGATGCCCAGACCCACAACAGCATTCAAGAGAGACCACCATGCAAACACTGCCAAGCCATTCTGGGTCTGCCACAAATTAGAAAGAATTTTAAATTATGTAGATACTGATAAAATCTTTAGGACTTTAACATAGCTTTTCAGTTTACTTTTTTTTAACTTTTTTTTTAGCTATTACAAGAAGAACACTTTTTTTTTTTTTACTACAATTAGACAACTTTTGGTTATTGAGCGTCTTCACCAGGTAACGTGTCCATGAGATCACACAAGGGTTGTTGATGGCTAGCCAGGCTTTGTGCTTGTTGAGGTTAGAGTAGGACATGTAGAGCATGTAGAAGCTGATGGCTGGGAGATTCCACCAGACTAGGACCGATCCAAGTATATTGCTGTACAAAGCAACAACAGCTTTGATTGTTTGTGCAGAGACATATTTATTTGTGAGTGTTACAGTAGTTGTGTGTGCTGCAGTACAAGAGCACTGGCTCTACTTACCGTCGGTCCCACAGAGTCATGCTGAAAATCCTCGCAATGTTAATCATGGTCCACATCAGATAAAATACTGGGGGGTGGATTTCCGGACTGAGGGCATTTCTGCATATGGAACAATAATATGTGTGATATTTACTTTGATCACATCACTCTTTAATATCATAATGCTTGAAATTTGCTTTACATCAAACCCCAATGATCATTCTATTTGCAGTCAAAAAACATTTCGGCAACAGCCATTCTGATGTGTTTTGTATTTACATTCTGTTTTCTTTAAATTAATTTTCATCATTAGAGGCCACCATTCTTGCTTTGAATTCAAATGGCCTACATATGCAAAGACACACCAGTTACCATTCTGTTGTATTGCTGTAGTATTAAACATACTAGAACCTTAAGGACTATAACAGCAGTTATATTAATCCACACTTTATTCTGGCATTGAATAAAGCTTTAAAGACACGATCCATGGTACCTTCTAAAGAGGCTGACCGCTGCATACAAGAGCCAGGCTTTAGACCACAAGTCAACCATAATCCAGAAGCTCTCAGACCACCAGTCCATAGTCACCTCCAGGGGGAAGGTCTCAGACACATTCCTGGATGAGGTCTGAAACACAGCTGAAGGCCATGAAAGAAAGAAAAAAAAATTACTGGTGCTTGATTAGGACACATGAGACATTTCCAGACAGTGACATATTGTAGCTGAGGAATTAATAAGATCAGTGTTGATTTGCCAACTTAGCATTGTAAAACATACAATTAGACTACATTGTGTGTGTGTGTGTGTGTGTGTGTGTGTGTGTGTGTGTGTGTGTGTGTGTGTGTGTGTTTATGGTCTAGATAGATGTATTGCCCTCCATTAGGGTCAATAGGTTGCAAAGATTATGTGAAATGACTGTAAGGGCAAAGGCCTTTCAGTGGAAAGTTCACATGCTGTCGTAATACTTAATACTTGGAATTTCTTGACAACATGGAGACAACATAAACATAAACATAAACATTAAATAGTCATGACTTAATATGCGTCAAAGTTAAAAAACAACAACATTATTTATCATATATAATATATAATATAATAAATATATAATAAACACACAAAAATCATCATCATGGTGATGGGTGCACTAAAGTATGTAAGATCACCATTTACAGTACTGAAACCACCCCACTTCGAACCAGTGAGAAGAGCTCAGAGAAAACAAAATACGGAACTCCCTATGTGAAATAACCAAAACCGTTACAACTTTGACTTTGAAAAAATGTACAGACAAAAAGTATTTTAAACTCTGAATGCAACCTACTGGTATAATTACATGAATATAGACCAGATGTGGATTCACTCACCATTGGGCACGTTGCTGTCCTTTGCCAGGTAACAGAAGATATCAGAGATGGACTGAGCAATTATAGCCAGGGCAACAGTCCCAGCATGTATCACTACATGGTCACAGTTTTTCACTGAGAAAGGAGACATCTGGAACCCTAATGTCCGACAGCTCAGAAGACTGGGAGGCAAATATCTGTCAAAACAATCTAATGTTTTGGACTTTGGACCACTGTTTCATTTTATGGTAGGCTATGACCAGGGGCAATGTATGCCACAAACATGATGCAGGAAATCAAAGCTAAAGAAAAGAGGAGATTAAATAACTATATAAATCAATGAACGGTGCACAGAGAAATGAAACAGGTCTATTGGAAAAGGTGTGTGGTCTTAATAGTGTCAAACCCGTTAATATATTAACGTTACATTCAGGAGAACCAGAATTGCTCAGGGTGCTTGTTAACCACAGTATTACCGGAGGGTAGATGGTCACAAGGTAACGCAAATGCTTATCCAGATAGAAGCTCTCTAGCAGAAACCTGGGAGCAAAGGGAGACAGCGATGAAAGATTTGGTTTCCCTTGCCTGTGTGTCATCTCTCAGAGGAAGAAAAAAATCATACACAGCTAAACGACAGAACGCAGCAGGCAGTCAGACTCATCAGGCTAACAACTCCATAAGAAGAAGCACCAATGACAGATTCCACAGTCACATTTCCAGGTTTCTGTTTGATGCTGCAGTATATCGGGTATATCAGTGTGTTGCATATACTGCTACTCCATTTTGCACCTGATTCAACCAATGAAAGAAGACTTGAAAGCTAGTAAAGCTATGTCCAGCTTCTATGGCAGCCAGCAATATCCTAATCCTGAAATATTTGGCAGATTGTCTGGCTGCTTTAAATACAGTTTACTGTACAGGATGCTGGTCTGTCATGTGAACTTATCTACTTCTTTTTAATGTCAAGTGAATGGCAGAGAGGGAAACCAATCTCAAGGCTTTTGCTATGGCCTAACTTTTCTGCTTCTAACCTTATATTTGCACAGCCCGTTGGACTGGACATTTTGGTGAGGATTCACTCTTTAGATATGGGTGATGTAACAGCCAGCAGCTTTGGGACCACTTGGCTGGCTTCTTTAACCTGATAGTGTGTCAGCCGTGTGCACTGGGACTAAGTGATAACATGTCACTTTAAAGGTTATTTTTACATTTTGAGATAAATGCATATTCGCTTTTTTGCAGAGAGTTAGATGAGCGAATACTTACCACTTCCATGTTAGTACAGCATATGAATCTGGAGCCAGCTTAGCTTAGCATAAAAACTAGAAACAGGGAAATTGTTAGCTTGGCTCCATCTGAAAGTAACAAAACACATCTATTAGTACCTTTAAAGCTCACTAGTTGACCCATTATATATTTTTTGTTTAACAGAAAGTTCCTTATTCATCACTCATAGATTTCATGCTTGCAAATATGGATTTAAATAGGTTACCAAGGCAAAAAGAATAGCACCATGTTCCAGTGTGCAACAAGAGGGAAATGAAGAGCAATCAATGTTCAAGTATAGTCAGGGTAAAAATGTCCCATGATGAAGACTACTACTATAAACATGTATTGTGTACACATAATCTGGCTTTTTAATCTTTGCTAAACTCAAACCCATCTTGGAGTTCTGTCATTTTGCATATGCACAGCTCTTCACTCAAAAGGGCACCCACGTTGTTGAATGTGTAAATGTATTACTGTTTTTTATTACAATGTCTGTAATTCAAATACTTCCTTTTTAGAAATGACAGCAAAGCCATACAGCTTTTCATCATGTTTTTTAAACATAGAGGAACGTGTTTGCGTAGCCAACCTAAACTTTCACACTCACTCTCTGTCAAACAGAAATAACCATGCAATGTTCAAGCAAATATTGATGATGATAGAAACTTGAAATCCATAGAGCAGCACTGCGGGCGTGGTGAACATCCAGTCATAAGTATTCCTGCAGGGAGAAAGAATAATATTGTTTAATTCGGCAAACAAATATAAATAATCAGACTCTTTCATGTATAGTCAGAGCAAACTGCAACATGTAAAGAGAAAATGATTACACAGGGGAAAACCTAATTGCCTCGGGACTAGGTGGAGTGATTTGCTGCATGCAATAATACAACAGGATGAGATAAAAGTATTAAGGAATAGGCACAGTCATGCTGTGTGGTGCGGCTATTAAGTATTTCTTTTTTTGTAAATTATTTTGAAAATGTGATAAAAGTGGTGCTATCTTTGACAGACTCCCACTAAAAAGTATACAAACATGGCAGAAACACACGAATATATGAAATCCCAGACTGGCAGTCCACTGAGCAGGAGTCATTGGTGTTGTATACTTGAGTGTCACATTGTTTGTGCTGTGCTTGAAAACACCTGCATCGAGATAAGTACAGTTTATTATGCAATAACATACTTTTCGACATCTTCGACTGATTTGGTATATCTGACAAAGATTCACCCGATTTAGCCCCGTATCCTGTGAGAGTTGAACGGAATTGCAGCTAAAAAGGCAAACAATCCAATGAACATGAGCACAACGTGGGCCGGGTTGTGAGTTACCATGGTGATGGTCTGAGGGTAAAAGTCCACAAAAGATAAAACTGACACTATAGACAAAAAAATGTATAAACATCTGAATCTACAGTTAAACCCACCTCTTGATATATCCTCTTTATAGTTCTTCCCCAGCATGTAGTCCGGTGTCTGCAGGTCTAAAACAGGGAACCTGTCTTGGCATGATATATTATGTCATCTGTTTTATATTGTCCTGCACTGATCATCTGTAATCTTTACCTGTCATACATAATCCGCTGTTAAAAGTGAGTGGTGAAGAGTTAACACCAACGTGTGAGAATAAAATCAAGACATAATAACAAAAGATTTGAGAATAAAAAGAGTGGCCTGGATAGTCCCACCTAATGCTTAAATATAGATGCTGTAATCATCTTTCAAGCAAAAACATTTAAAAATGTGACTTCCATATTGGCATTTAGTTGGAACTAAAAGATTAGGTGTGAGGATGGCAAGAGTTCAGGCTAAAACTCTCTTCAAATCTATTTCACTGATGTCGTTTAATGGGATCATTGTTTAACTTTAATGTGTCAAATCCCGAATAATGAGTGAGTTAAAGTATTAGCTGACCTGGAAATTATTACTTAAAAAAACAGTACTAAGTTATATAATTTGTAATGAGTACAATTTATAATTGATAATATTATTTTGTCTCAGCAATACATTTACATATTGATATCTTGCACTAGTATTTAGAGTGTTTAACGCTGTAAATTGTCAATTTACCTTCTATTTCTCCATAACAGGGCTTAGGTGAAAGTGTCCAGGCTGAAACCTGGATGATTTTGCGACGATTTTGTTTTTTACCGTATTTTAATAAACTTACATGGGATCACTCACTGCAGATTTTGTGTGTGCAGCTCTCTTCCACACAGGGGCACCATTGCACGATGGTATGGCAGTGCGGCCCTGTGAGAATGGAATGGTATCCGCTTACTGTACTTTGTACATGTAAATAAATTCAACTTTTACTTTAGGTAGTTAATCTACGTCTAGTCTAGTATAGCAGGACTTTTACTTGTTACAAAGTGTTGCTACACTGTGGTTTCTCTACTTTTACTCAAGTGAAATATCTGATTTCCTTTTTCACCACTGCGTAACTTTATGATGACCAGTCTCATGAATTTTAGTTATTTAAACTAAGGTGAAATCCGTTTGCTTTAGTCTTTCAGTTTTTCCAGCTTCAGTAGGACATACAACAGGTATTTTGTGTCCATCTGTGCCATTATCCATATGATCCTATTATTCTGCTTCTGAGGACTGAGTTTGTGGGCAGGCATGCTGTGACACACAGCTGAAGTTCAACCTTTCTAAAGGAAACACTCAACCCTTGGAAACCTTCCCTGCTGGTTCCCTCACCCGGCACCAGATGTTGCCTTGTGGTGTATTGTATTCAACGCTCTGCAATAATTAATGCATATCACATCAGATTAAAGTTGTCATGGAGTCTTGCACACAAATATGCAATCACATATACAGGTAAACACTCATTCAAAAAGCACAAACACATGGACATTATGAGTCATAACTACTTATACATGTGGGAGAAAATAACAGCTCTGTAATGATGCTTGTGAGCAACAGTCATTCGTGACCATCAAGTCAACACACTCTTAGCGTGTGAGGCTAAATTTACCAAAAGAACACTTGACATTGCCGTTGACTTAACAGTGAGTTACAAAACAGTATTTGGCTTTCTTTCTGATGTTGTAATCCCACATTGTATCTAGATGACTCTTTCAAGTTCACTGACTGATTGCTGTGACCCGTACTGCTGGCAGAGGACAAGGCCCAATTTGTCGGATGCTCATCATCTAATAACTAAAATCATATCCAATTACACGCCCGCCATCTTTGATCACTTACATTATGAGAGATATGTGCATAATAGGTATTATAAAGGATCACTGTCACTTTGGTAACCAATTATGATTCACTTTATGAGTCATGTAGGTCTTGGCGACAGTGATATCTCATGGGCTTTCTGCATCACACAGCCATGTTAATTCGCCATGTTCACAGCCAATGTCATTACTTTTTTCAGGGGATGCCAGCAAGTAAAGCAAATACCTTAACTGATAGGGATCCGGATTAACAGGAAATGGTTTTTGGCTTGAAATCTTGATCAGAAGAAAAAAAAGAAGAAAAAAAAAGAATTCAAAATACAAATTGTTCTGTGTGCCAGAAGCTTCCCTGGCATCATTTCTGTGCAGAGTAGATTGGACAATTGGGATATTCCTACATGAACCGTCTGGTAATTAGGGACCATGACTAACAAGCTCTGAGTATTCAGAGTATTTATCTCTTCACCGTCCGGGCTATGTGACTTTCACGCTGTGTTTGTGGGCGACATTTGTGGATCCCTCCTGAACCAACTCCTAATGTCACAATAACACCGCCATGACCAACAGTGGTGCCTGTGCCAACCAGATTACAAATGAGGATGGCGAAGGACAACAAAGGTGAGTGGATGGTGTTAGCCTCACATCTTACTTATATATAGCGAGTTACAATGACAGGTTATTAAGAAAATAAAAATAAATCATCTCCTTTGACAAGTAGTAGTAGTAGAAACCATGTTTTCAGATTTGATGGAAGTTTTACATCACATTCAATCTTCCTCCTTTTCTAACCCCACCTCTTTGCCTCAGACAAGCCATCACAAGAGATAAATCTCCACATATGTAACCACTTTGGTCTGTAAGAGGCTGTCAAAATAATATTTTTATTCCTCCAAATGACGCTGGTAACCACTGCTGTCTAACTGCTGTGGTGCGTTATCGCTGAACCTCAGGTTTAGACACAGCACATAAGGTATATATATATATATATATATATATATATATATATATATATATATATATATATATATATATATATATATATATATATATATATATATATATGTATATGTTTTTTTTTTTTCGTTACGTTGTGTACAGACTGTACAACCTTTCTTGGTGGGGGTACACAGGACTCCTCAGACAAACCAGGTGTTGGACTAAATCACTTTTTTGGGAATTTGTAGGTCCAAAGCTACATCTTGTCAAGTAGACCTTGAATTGCATGAGATAAATCTGAGGAGTAGACAAAAATATATTCCTGCTGCCACAGAAAGTTACACTTATTTTCCCCCGGACATTCCTGTAATCTTAACATTTTTTCATTAGATATGTGGGTCAGTCTATTGGTCCAGACCAAAATATCTGAACAACTGTTGGATGCATTGCCATTATATTTGATACAGACATTCATGTCCCTACCATGAGGTGACCAGATTTCTAAGACATTGTCATCTCAGAAGCGTATATACTTTACCTCCAAATTTTGTAACACTTAAAACGGGGACACTAGACCTAGAGCTGTTCTCATTAGAGGCTGAGCCCCCCTAAAGGTCTGGTCCTAGAACGACCCCTACTGCTACTTTGTTCTCCACTACACCTCAGAGGGGAATGTTGTAATTTTTACTGAACTACATTTATCTGACAGCTTTTGCTTTATGCTTCAGGCTTGTTTCTGCAACAGCTCATTGAGTATCGGATACAATAAAAACTATTGAAGAAAGATTTTCCTTTGACATTGATGCAGTATTAAACGAGATTGCTGCAGTTGGCAGCAGCAAAACAAGCTACAATGTAAGTTAATAGGACAACTGTCCAGCTTGTATTTACGTTCATAAAAATGCTAATTTTGCTACTGACAGACTCAGATTAATATTCTAAGTGTCGTAAAAACATTATGGAAATGATTTCTAAGGAGGTCGACCTTTCTGTTAAAGCTTAAGATTAAACAACAATTGCTTTTGCCAAACCCACCAGACTCCATGCAAATAATCAGTAATTTTAGCATCGTAAAACCCAGCTTTCTAAAACATCTCTGAGCTCTGAGAAGCGCTGTCTCTGGCTGTCTCGAGCGACTATCAGCAACGTTTGATCAATGTTTTCTTTCTTTCATTCCAATTTCGGGTCTGTCAGTTACAGTGAAAACCAGGGACATTTCAGGGGACAGATCCAGCCGGGGACAGGTCACCAAAACCAGGGACGTCTGGTCACCCTACCCTATCAGGATGAATTTTAATCACTTGATGATGATCACACTGATCCCTTGATATTACATTGCAGTTGTGCGTTGTAGTGCTAGTTTGCAAATGCTAGCATGCTAACATGCTAAACGTACTTAACAATAGTGAACATGGTGAAAATTACAACTAAGGAACATCAGCCTTTAAAAAAATTTTGTTTACTATCGTCGTTTTAAGCATGTCAGCAGGCCGCCATCAGCATGTAGCATATAGAACCAGTGTGGCTCAGCACAGTCTGGTCCAACCAAACTAACTCTCAACAACTCTAGGCTAAGTCTTGTTTGCTTGTAATGTTAGAGGGTTGCAACTTGCAAGTATAATTTATTTTTAGGGGTCACAAGCCAAACATTTCAGAATCACTGGTTAGACAGAACTCTCCCCGGCTATCATTAACACACAAAAATAGGGAATATCTTTCAGAAGAACGGTGTTCAAATAAATATACAGATCTTTGACAAGGAGTTGTGACCTTACTTAGACACTTTCTGTCATTTTTTTCTTTAATTTGTCAGCATTCTGTATGTATGCAGTCATCTGTGCTTCTGTTCACATACATGAATCCCAGCTGATTTTTAAGTTCCATTCCTGTCACGCAGTTCCACTCTTAGTTCTCACATGTTGTCCATTTGAAACACACACATCATCATCCATCATGTTCAGCTTGGTATGGGGAGCACAAACTGTATCTTCTTAAATTAGCCAGCCTGCAATACAAATGATGCAAAATTGAACCAAACAAAAAGTTAAATGGAGATAAATTGAATGTTTAATATGCATGAGACAAAATGGTGGCCTCACAAATATGACAAGCGTATCACAAGCAGTAGCTGATGTCAGAAGAAATAAAAAGCGTGCCTTGCTGTAGCTTAGCCCCTCTAGTCTGTGAAATGATTACCTATACTATTATTAGAGGATGTATCTCATTAAGGTAGACATGCTGTCACTGTGGTTACTGTTGGTGGTGGATGTGAAGTATAATGACCCCTCCCATGACATCCAGCTGCAAAGCTTTCCTTCAGCAAACTAACATTTAACAGCACACGTCTGCCCACAGCAGAATGTCGCTCATTCACTCAGCTTTCTTTCTTTCCAACCTTGATGATTTACTTTCATCCCCCCACCCCCGCTCTTTCATCTCTGAATGTAATAGTGTCAGAGCTATAAACTCCCAGCAGCAGAATACACGGTGATTTAGAGGCATTGTTAGAGTTTCTCATCTGTGGAACTGCTTGATTCCAGGGATGGTTTGCAAGGTTTTGTAACTCACAAAGACCTTTTTTTTTTTTTTTTTGAAACTACCTTTAAAAAAATTCCAATCTCAGGTAATCTAATATTCTATAATCAATTTTTTTTTTTTTTAAGATTTAGCCATGTTTAATTATACCACAGCTAGTGAGTCTCCACATTAACATTGTGATATTCGCAAGAAATATTGCTGCACTTGTTGCAATTTGTTGCTGTGGAGCAATAAGAATGACAATAGTCAAAATAACATGTTTTCCAGTAATAATGTGGCTGCTGTGCATAAGGAAGCCACTATTGAAGCCACTGCCAGTAAACAAATAAGCACTTCTCCTCTTACAGAATGGTTTTCAGATATATATTCTTTTTAATATATTCAATTTAATGACATTTGTTGAGACTGGCAGGCAGCTAGAAAAGTGTGACAGCTTTCAGTAAATGAATCATTGTGTTATTATAAGTTAATATTATGACTAAAGTTACAGTCTATTTCACCTCCAATTTCTCTTACACCACCACAGTTCAACAGCTACATGGTTAAGACTCCCAGTTCTGCCTTTTTTGGGCTGGTTTTGAGAGTAGAAAGATGTCACAATAAATATGACACAAGTTGACTCTCTTCCAGGGTGACACTCTTTAGTGAATATGAAAGGAACCCTTCTGACTCCTGTCACTACAGTTGGGTCATAGTGAATTAAGCGTTCAGAAAAAAAGAGAGTAAGAGAAAAAATAAAGGAGAGAAAAAGAGAGAGGGCAAAGAGCAAGAAAAGCGAAGAGAAAGCAGTGCAGTGAAGCAAAGATAATGCAGTCACTGTTGGGTTCTCTCAGCACCTTCTACCTGCCACTGAACAGCTCAAGCAGGAATTGCTCCTGCCTGTCTCTACCAAAAGGACATGGCAGCTACAGGGCAGAATGACAACACAGTGATGGCAAGTAACAACACGTTGCTATAGTGCCAATATAAACGGCTCTTTCCCCGGGGCGTGAGTTCTCTCAAAGACATTCAAGATTCTGGTGTTATAAAAGCCGGAATGTATAAAGCTTGCATAGTCAAGATTGCACAGTGCTTGTTAGTGAGACCGTCCACACAGCCTTACTGGAGAGTAAGTAAGATGGTTCAGATGGAGCAGCTATGTGTTGATCTGTTTGTTGTCATAATATTGTAAGTTGCTTACTGCTAAACAGTTGTTAAATGTTTAACTTAATGACAGCTTTTTATATTAAAAGAAAATAAAAAGAATAAAAAAATAGTGTGACTTTTTGGGAAACATATAGCCTACATGTTCCATTCTTGTTGAGAGTTACGTGAGAAGATCGATGCCACATTCATAACTGAGAGTGGTATCATTCTTTTCATCTAGATCTGGGAAAGGCAGCAAATGAACGTATTTTCCAACATTTTAAACTACTTCTTCATTCAACTTAAAATGGATCCACAACAAATGTAATTTTTGAGTATTGTTTAAGTAAATTATCAAGCAATAATGCCAAACATGTTTTGGTCCCAGCTTCTCAAATGTGAGAATACGCTGCTTCTCTCTGTTTTCGATCACTTAAAACTGAATATCTTTGGTGTGACCAAACAGGAAGTGATTTACTGATTAAGTGGAAAATAACAATAGACAGATCATTCTATAGCGAAGATAATTGCTGTTAAATTATAATGAAGAAAATCAGATGATCTGAAGAGAATGTTTGTATTTATGTACTGATTCCATCATAAAGCCAAGGAGATGATGTGGATGTACAGCCCTGTATATGCATTACATTACTTGTTCCATCTTGCTTACCCACTGTCCTGACAGACGACCGCTCCAACACTCTCACTTTTCCTGTTCAATATTTAATATTTCAATGTGAATTTCTTTTGTGAAGTTGAGGAAACTGTGAAATGTACAAGTCCCATAGAGGGATGGAGGAGGGCAGGTGCATGAATGTGGGAAATAAAAAGTGTGTGTGCTGCTACTTCTGCTCAGGAAGATGAGGATTTAGATTTTTAAAACTGCAATGGGTGGACAAAGCTGTTCCCACCCATTCCAATCTGCATAGTCCATATGGTTCACAATAAAAAAAAAGCCTTTTACACTTTACCATGTGTCAAGCAAATGGAAAGTGGACCTTGTAGACTAATGGATGAGCTGAAACAGCTTTTATCAAATGTAAATGTGTGTTTTACTGATGTGGTATGAGTAAGTCTTGAGACTTTATCACTCATCAGTCATTCAGCTGTAAAGCACTAAGTGCATTTGAATGAACTCAACCCATAGAGGACTGTGATATGATTAGTTCAGCCTGGTGTAAAATGTCCCTTGGCCCCCTTTTACAACCCGCACACACAAACACACACACAGGGATTCTTCAGTGATGGCAATATTCTGTTGTGATATCAGCATTTCTAAGGCTGTTTTGAGGCCTCATAGAAAAACCTGTTGTGTATTCCACCCCCTGCGTCTGAATTATTCAGCTTAAATGCCATTTCTATTCTTAGTACTTCTACTAGTGTTTGGATGGCTACAGTAAGGCGTACAGTATATGTTATTGAGTGCCTACAGAATTTAAGCAAATCTTACAGCTCTGTACATTACCTTAGCTCTTTTGTGTAAATATTGTGGTTAAGAAGATTCAGACATGTCCAGGAGCTTATGCAATGAGTTTGTATTTCCTTGGTCTAAAAGATGTGTCACATTAATTGGGAAATCAGAAAACGCAACATGTTCGATGTTCCTTAACTTAAGACCATCATGCTCACACCATCTGCTCTTTGCATTACAAATGGGCATGCATACTGCAAGGTTCAGATGAGATACTGATGTTTACACGTCACTTTTAAGGCTGGAATTAATTTGCTTCAAGACAAAGGGCCCTGAATTATATCGAAAAGGAGATAGAGTCTTCAAGGGAACATCAAAGGTTTACAGACGTCCCTGTGGGCCGTTTCATGAGCATTGATTTGAAAATGTTGGCTGGGAACGTGCTTATGGTCTTCCATCCAGTGGAACTGATTTCGTCCAGCCACGCCTCGTAGCTGAGATCTCTGCTCATTTCTCAAGTCTGTAATTGTTCTGAGAGAAGCAGCAGAAGAAGAACAGTGAGTTGCAGTTGAGGAAAAGATGGGAAGCTGAAGCTGTGTCATGTGCTGCATACTCCTGCATAAAGATATGATTTGGTTTTCATTTGAGATATTATGCAATTCAGACTCATGTTATTAATCACATTCCACATTAAAATATGCATCTCCACAAGTCTTTCTTGTGTTATTTGATGTTTTGGTATAATTCTTTAAAACATTGAGCTTTTCACTGTTAAAAGACTGTCATTGCCATGGCAGCATCAGCTGAATTTATAATGATGTAATGATTAATAATTTACATTAATATGGCTTGTGCTTCATCTGCCGGCATCACACATTTGAATAATCAAATAAATAACAGTGTCATTATAAACCGCAAAAGTACTCTGTTGACGAACTCAATACATGTAAAGCACACTGCAAAATGTGTTAGTGCTGTCACTGACTTGTAGAAATGCATATATAACAAGAAGGAAATGCATTGTAATTGCTTTTTCTTTGAGTTCTTTGAAAGAGAACTCAACATTTTGAAGCTGTGACAAACTTTCAAAGTATGATTCAATGGTAATTGTTGAAACAAAATAATCCAACAGTTACTTTGCACTCTCTGTGTCATCTTTCATATGTTAGCAACTACCTCCTTTGGTATGAATTATTGATAAATGGCTGGCTGTTGCACGCTGAGCCAGAGAGTGACGTAAAATATGGACTGGATTATGTATCAGACAGACGTGTGACGAAATGCATAGCAGTCAGTTACATTCCATCTGATGTATAAAATGTGATCAAACACTGCTGTTTTTATGGATTTCAAAAATATAGTGCATCCTTTTTTGTTAAACTTAAAATAAACAAATTTAATTTAAATCCTGTTGAATTGCTTTGTTGACAAGCCGTAGGCATTATAGGATGTTGTTTATTTTCAACAAGCATATCAGTGTGGTTCTCAGCCTCATGACAAATTTTGAAAAGCTTAGATGTGTAGGCTAGCATCATGGGTGTACTGTACTTGCAAGATGCTGTGACGCAAATAAGCTCACACATGCCTCCTGAGGGACTCACTGCAGTTCCATTAAAGGCACCACACACAGAAAACAATCTTGAATTGGAATATAACTAACCTTAAAGACACACACATACACACACACACACAGAAAATTGTGAAAAATAGCACAGTTTGCCTTGAGTTTTAAAAATGCAGATCACCACCCTTCTTTCAATATGCTCCACCAGCAACACAGTTAATCAATCATATTTGCATACAGTGCAAGTGTGACCACTCATTATACCTCTGCCTTTTTTCCTTCTCCCTTTACGTCTCTCTCTTGGTTGTCACAGGGAAATTATTGATTTCGCTGACACTTTCAGGGAATGCATTTATTGACTGGCCGCCACCAATAAATTGTTGATTGCTGGTTGATGAAAAGACTTCAGGCTTAAGTAAATCCCATAATAGCGTCTCAATGCAGAAAATGTCCTTTCCCAGTATCACATCCAAACCACTATTCTAAAGGCATAACTGATTTGTTTAAAGCCTGATCACCCAAAGTCCATAATACCACACATAGCATACAGTAAGTTCAATCTTTGCTGCTTCTGCTGTTGCCAGGGTTATGCCATTGAAGTATGCAACTTTGTTATTAGATCTAGGCTGCCTGGCAGGCAGAGCGGAGGCTGGTTTGTTACTTCTTGCTCTCTCCCAGCAGAGTAGCCTCCAGTCATTCATCAGTATCACTGCTACAGAGAGACAGAGAGTGATGGGAGAAGTCTGTGTGATGTGCCTGTGCTGCACAACTGTGTCTTTGTGTGTGTGTGTGCGTGTGTGTGCGTGTGTCTGTGTGTGTGTGTGTGTGTGTGTGTGAGAGAGAGAGAGAGAGAGCAAGAGAGAGAGAGAGAGAGAGAGAGAGATTTGGATGACAAACCTGCACTGAAGGATCTCACACCCTGTAGCCTACTTACAAGATGTCAAATGACAAATGAACATTACAAGTAAGTGAAATTACACAATGCTTAAAATAGCTGTTGGAAAAATCAATTTGAAATTTGAAAAAGCTGCACCTCAGTAGATTAATTTGTCTGACTTCAAGTTGTATGAGCTATTTGATGTATTCTGTTCTATGTTGACGTAAAAATTGTGTAGTAGTAGTAGTAGTAATAATAACAATAATAATAATAACAATACAGAAAAATAAGTAAATAATCAGAAAAAACATAAACAAATATTTTAATATATATGGCCTATATATAAATCATAACTTGAGATTAATATACTAGCCTTTTCTAGGTCTTTCTTCTTTTGGATGTATTTTGCCCTGAGGATGAGTTGTGGTTGAATTCTTTGGAAAATGCAAGTCATTTCAAGTATTTTAAGTAGAGCGCTATGACTATATAGCCTACCTATAATATTTTCTGATTCTATTGTATCTGCACATATTTGACGAATATATTTGTTATTGATTTGGGGGCTAAATTGTGAACATGTGGGAAGTAACCTAACATCAGCTCAGCCTTTAGCCTCAACCTAGCAGACTTGAGTTAATTAGTGATACTTTAAACGCACCTAGGGGTCCTCCTCACTGTAGGCTACATGATTCAATTCCCCCTTCTTTTCTAATGAATTATCAGCAACAACAAAACCAGTAATTATAATAGTAGCCACTTATTATTAACCTACTTTTGAGTTTTAGCCGGTCTAAAATGTGTTGTGTTTCGAACTTGGACAAGTGGAGCGCTGAAGAATCCAGACTGGAGACTCCACGTCGTACTTTCCCTCTCTCCATCCATGTGAAGCGCTGTTTCATACGTCCAGTGATGCCTCTGCAGCCCGCAGACGAAACGATACAGGAAGATACCACAGTGAATGGGACCTTAACATCCAAGTGACGTCCTATATGATAAATCCCGATTTGTTACATTCTCGAGGAAAAAAAAGCAATTTTATCTAAATTCCGAGGATTACTCTCGAGGCGATTCTCGGACGGTCTGTGTTGTCAAGGTAAGGGACAAATGCGCAAATTGTTTGTCTCGTTTCATTCATTCTGCAGTGAGAATTTGTTTGCACTTGTCATCACTCATAATAGACGCGCATCTCTTTCATCAACACATGTTTCGTCAGCTACTTTCTCTTGAATGTGCAGTCCTGGACGTCATGCTTCTTTTGACGTTGTCAGACTGTGCGTGGTGGACTGTATTGATTGAATTGCCTACATGTTCACAACTTTCTAATCAACCTGGACACTGAAAGAAATTAGGCGGTTCGTTCTGAAAAAGTTGCTACACTGCATTTTCCCACTTATGGCACGCTGACAGCCGTCCTTACCACTTTCCGTAAGTGATGATGAGGATAGTGTAAAATATCCAATCATCCAATCCCTGCGCCTCGACCGGAAAAACCGTGTCCGCAATTGCGTCTTTGCCATTTTAATATAATAGGATGCAGAATGCTGCTGCTTTTGCAAGATTAAGCTTTTAAGCAAAATAAAAAGCTAAACAGACTGCTATCACATGTGTGACGAGGATACAGTAATGGCCAGCAGAACATGTGCATTACATCCCTCTATGTCCACAAAGCTTTGAGGTGCTTACATCTTCCTTCTATCATAGACTGAAGCCTTGCAGGCTGTAGACACTACAGTGATTGGTTTCTAGGGTACAATGCTTTTTTTTTCTCTATGTCATTGTGCACTATGGTTTCATTCTAGCTCCCTCTGTCTCCTTGGAAATGGACTTGGTGTTGCATGTGGTTTGCACACACATCGCTCTAGACTGCATGTAGGATTCCAGTCATTAAAATCACAACTAGTAGCATCAACGAACAACAGAACATCTGTAAATTACTCTTTCCACTAACTCCAGCTGCAATATGAAGATCACTTGTCCGGTGAAAATGCACAAGTTCGTCCAGAATAAAGCTGTGTTAATGGCTCCTGGTGTAGATGAAAATTATATGCCATTAGGATAAACTGTAATTATTGTGTGCGGAGGGGCACTGAGCCAATTTGAAAAAAAGAAGCAATTGTTATCTGGCTCCAGCAGAGCTAGAGGGAGATTCAAGGACGACAGGAAGGGATGAAGGCTAAGAGGTCAATCAAGTAATGGACCCATTTCTACTATAAATTATCACTTAAATAATATAGAAATGGGAATATTGACTGAAAGCTGAAGGCCACACAGATCCTTCAGATTTAAGGTAATCAGACCTTTCAGACTTGAGATAATGTACTACGGATGAGAGGTATATTTAATGACCCCCCAACCCCTATATTTACAATCTTTTTCTCGCCTACCTCATTTTAAAGGCAAGGTTGACATTTTTTTCTCAAGCGCATTCTTTTATGTCATAGAAGCAGCGAACAGTCCCGCAATCTGTTGATCTTCCTTGTTGCCTGTGTCACTTCCTTAAACTGTGCACGTGTACCTTGTTAAACACAAGGCCCCAGCATCTGC
>NC_048428.1:15111025-15128070 GCF_013103735.1 Etheostoma cragini | reverse complement strand
CCCCCCCTTAGGGAGGAGACCCCCTCTGCATCTCACTCATATGACTGACTGCTTTGGCTTCACACAACTGTTGAGATGGAGTGTTGGAGAGAGCATTAGCTGCCTTTCCTCTTTGCCCATGAAGTCATGATGGACTTGGTGGTGAACTCACAACCTTGTGCCTTTGCCTTATTAGCTAATTTTTTGTCTTGATGTTGTTATCAGCTGTAGTGGCTTCCTCCTATATCATTTTCATATCTCAGTCACCTCATAGATGATGACAATATAAGAATTCACCGATTTAAAGGTCTTTTTATTCCTGTGTAAATACGAAGAGGGCTTATCCTGCTCCGGCCTGTGTTGTGCTGTTGTTGAACTAAGCAGCGCCAGTTTAGTTAAAACACAATGAGACCTGCTCTGCTACGAAGTACCTGTAAACACTTGCTTTCCACATGCTGCCTGTGGAATATTAAGGATACTTTCAAGGGGAGATGAGGGCTGTTGAATATTTTAAAATCTCTGTATATTTTTCACACCCTTAATTATGCAAGTAATGCTGTCTGGGTGTTAATGTGTCATCCCAGACAGACAGTCCAAAGGGCCTTGTTTGTGTGCTGTTCTCTTTTGAGCTTGTCTTTAAAGCCGTAGAACCCTGAAATTAAAATGAAATTAATAAAAATTTGAGATTTCAGCAGCCAAAAAGGACAGAAGGACGCGAACATTTGTATTGGCACAAACATTGTTTTCTAACACCCTTAAGCTTCGCAATAAAAATAAGGGATTAGATGGCAAAGAAGTTTTTAAAAGGCACAATGATGACATACTTGTTACTCATAACGTGTTTCCCTCAGGTTTTATTAGGGAAGGCCAAACGTCACAATTGTGTTTGAATGATGGTTTTGGATTACATCAATGATGAGTCAGCTTTAACAGTATTCTCTGATGTGCATTCCAGGATGTATTCTTTTCTTTGTTGAATTTTAATTACAATGCACTGTTCTGCCGCGTCAGGTCCCACAACGTCTTTTCAGTGATTCACTCACGATAGCAGCACATCTTCTGTTTTCGAGGCTTCTCTCTCAGACCGATAAGACTTGCTAGTTGTGCTAGAGGGGACCCTAAAAAAAAAGTCCTGCATTAGTCCTTTAATCTCAGCCTGTGCAATTTCCGCCACATTTAGCTGCTGAGATAGGTCGTATGGGGAGCCGTCAGCTGGCCAATTTATTTTTTTCAAAAAGATGACTACAAGAGAAGTGTGTGTGCCACTGCCCACAAAACAGGTCTCACTGTACCAGGACAGATTGTTACTCAGACTGAATGAACACAGACTCAGCGTTCAATTGAATTGACTAATCCTGCTCCTCTGAGACTCCTTTTTGAGGAGTTTGAGGGTGAAAAAAATCACGTTCTGCTCCCCAGGATTTATTCTTAATTAATAGTCTGGTTTTTAAATGTCAGCAATCATAACATTTTCATTTAGCTTCCCCATTCGCTTAATTGACAAATAAAATTCATTTGGAGGTCAAACCCATTACCCTTGTATTGTGCTTTAGCTGAGGCATGAGACAAAGTACATTACACTTACTGATGTTGTCACTTTGCTGTATATACTGTATTCTGCTGAGGGAATTCTGCGTGTGCAGCATCTTTTAAGTCACAACTATTGAATGTCTGATGAAAAGCATTGTTTACCATTACAGCTTCCCTTCTAGGAGTCACTACAGTCTATGCCTCAGGCTTTCTTTCTGTGTTGAGAGTGTGTGTGTGTGTGTTTCTCTACACATAGAGTCACTTACAGTCTTATCACAACATTATCTTTCCACAGTTATTTCTAGCCTTCTGTCTTGTCCATCTTTCATTAGTGAATTAGAAAATATGCTTTTTGGCACAGCGGCTCACCTCACAAAACATGAAGTGACACTAGTTCCCTTTGCATGTGTGATGCCATTTATGCCACAGCACGCTCTGTTGAAATGCTTTGGTGTGATAGTCTGCTTTTCATTTGCCTTTCACTAGAAACTGGAGCACTCATTTGTTGATATAAAGACATACTGTAGACCCACATTTGGCAGGGGACAATGTCCTACCAACCCTGGTGGGAGAGTGAGAGGAAGGAAAAGAAGCATGTTTGTATGCCTGACTGCCATTGGAGCATGCTCCGACTGTGAAAGGCCACTGCCATTGTTGGGTAACATAATCCACCAGGGAGGCCTTTGGCCAGACACTGGGGAGGACTGCCCGTACACACACTCCCTCTCTCAACAGATGCATATCCCTTTCTGTGCTGGAATCAGCGGCTGAATGCAAAACAATTTTCAAGTGCTATTGAAGTTGTGTGTGGAGTGAGAGAGCACACATCCCCTTATTGTTGCCATTCTAAACACAAACATTCTGCTAGCTGGCTGACTTGTTTAAACAGTCCTGTTGATAGCTGTATATTCTGATGTTCTGCACGGATGGCAGGGGGCTGAATGGAGAATCATAGAGAAACAAATACCACCTCTGGGTCAAAATCATTCCTGAGATAACTCTCTCTGGATGGTTTTTTATAAAGTTTGGTGATGTGTTGTATGGTCACCTGCAGAACCGATACCGACCATAATTGGTTGGTGTCTGGGAGCAGGAGATTTGTTGTTTGATAGTGGAATCGGTGGATCACAGTGGATTATAGGCAGACTCATACTCATCGTTTCAAGCAATCTAATAAGTATAGACATTATTTCCCATCATGAAGACTGACATATTGCAGTAGGCTTTGTGCATGCATGTAAACATGCACTGCATATACACACATGCAAACAAACACACGCATACTCAGAGAATAGACTTGAGGGAAGATTTACCTGCTTCCAGAGACCTGATCATCCACTAATCTCTTGTGCAGACTGCATACTATTTTTTTTAAATTTAAGGTTTATTACAAAGCTTAGTTTGTAAAGCCTCACATAATTATATGGAAATTATATGGAAACTGTAATAATTTAATACTACCAGTAATATGACTTTCGTGATTGCTTGACTCAAAGGATCTGACTAAGGCACACACCCATATGCAATGTAATGAAGTTATGCCACTTCTTTTTATAACCTCATCAGGTTATGAAATATCATCAAAAAGCAAATAGCAGTCATGCTGTTAAAAGGATTTGCCATAGAAGGTTCATGATCGCTTTTGTCATTTACAGTTTCATATTCTTTTCTAAGTGAACCGCTCCTTGCTGCTAAGTGAAGCCCCTCATTGCCTCAATTGTGAGGGTGCTACATCTGAGTGGGAAGTAGATATATTTCTAGTTTTTTTGCAACAGTATTGTTGCTAATATATACAATAGGCACATATCCATTATTAAGCCATCATGCCTAAGACATGGCAATGTGCTGATGTTTGTACAAACATAGTGCATATGTCTAAACAGGGCTTTCTCCTATAATTCCAAACATCCTTTGTAGCCTAATCTAAGATCTGAAAAGCCAGTGGCAGAGTTGGTGCTAATTTCTTTGTACCACAGTCTGTTACAATGTGTACACAGTAAAGCCAGAGAGATTAATTTGCATGCAAACTGAAGCTTTAGGAAAGTCTAGATTGCTTGTCTACTAGACTGACAGTGATGAGAGAAAGAGAGAGGGCTGATGCCTCTTTTGAGAGGATTTTTGACAAGATCTTAATGTTTTTGCACTAAAGATTATGATATCTATATATGTATTGTATTTTTTTGACAATATATATTAGGCAGTTTTGTTTCATTCAAACAAAGCCAGATGAAATGTAGTTATTACATCAATTGCTTGCTAACGAATACAAACTTAATACTTTTTATGGTCTGGCAATTCTAGATGTGTAGAAAGGAAAATACTTTCTCTTATCATCCAAACATTTTAAGAAGGCGTCTAATTCCTGATGAGTTTAGATAGATACATTATTTCATAGTGAATATTATTGTCACAGTGACCATGAAACCTTAGCCACCTAGATGGGATAATGGGTGGAACAGGAATGGGCCCCCATCAGTGTGGCGTTAACCTATTTGACCTCCACGCAGCACAGGTGTCACATCCTGTAAATAACAAATTAATGTGACATTTTCATTGTTTCCTTGACACTGGTGAGGGATGCTGGTCTGTTTGTTTCCATCACTTCCTCTAATATTTAAAACTTATCCGCTCTCAAAAAATTATGAAAATTATCACGTCTTGTTTTGTAGATGCATATTTGATTAATTGCCATGGTAAGTGACCTTCACAATGAAAGCCACAACATGATACACCAGTTTACGATTTAATGTGAAGCAGCGCAAAATATTGGGTTTGCATTAGCAGTAACTTAATATAGCTCTGATATGCCATTGGTAAAGTAATGAGGATAATACATACTATAGAGATATGGCTTTTTCAGAAAAAATGCCAACCATTCATAGTATCAAACCTACTTTGTTATACTTATTCCAGTTTCCATCGAGATTTTCGTCATATCCTGTTTTTTTTCTCTGGACTGTGAAGCTGCTTGTTGCTCTAGGTGTCAGTTTGGTGAGGATTGGCCTTGTGGAGCAGTGCGTAGGCTTCTTTTGACCTGCCAGCATCAGTCCACGCCACAGCTTTCTGCAGTGCCCTGCAGCAGCTGGTCTGGCTGCCTCTCGGTGCCTGTGACAGGGGAAAGGAGGATGACGATGAATCAGGGGCATGACGAAGATCTGCCTTGCACTGACTCCTTTCTGAGTCGCTGGGTACTGTCACACAGTGAGAGAGCGTGTGATCCCAGTTACATTTAGCCATCTTTAAGCTCTTAGGCAAGTGTGGTTCCTCAAAGCTGTCACACTTTACTGACCCACAGGGCCAGATTTTATACAAAGTTTCGGGCATGCCGAAGTATGCAATATTTTAATAATATTGTTTAATTGAAACTCATTCTATATCTCATACATTTTTAATGGTGTCACATAAATTAATTCAATATCTTAACGATGATATACACCGTTGTTGGCATCAGCTTGTCACGTGCCAGTGGAGATTCCAGTCGTGTGACCCAACAACAAGGACAGCCTTTGTGAGCATTGCTCCTGTTTATTTAAAGCAAGGAGATTTATTTAAGAGCTCGTTACACAAGATAAGCTGCAAAAGGTACAGCTCTAAATGGAATAGAAGAGCCTATTTGTAAGTGTCTGCAACTGGCAGGCTTGAAGTGCCTGGCTGAGACATGAATAGAGACGATAAACAAGAGAGGGTCATTTTAACAATGGGTATTCTAAGTAGGTAGATATTTTGTGATGACAGCCTTTAATTGATCTCATCACTTTTAAATGGACTTTAATATGGGGTTTTATTAAGCTCATCTACACGCTGACAGCACTCTGTCAGTTCAGAGACAGTAATAGTTCGAAAGATAGCCTGTGTGGCCTGAATGTTGGAGCAGGAATTCTGATATATCAATGACGGAATTTCCCAGCCTTACATGCTCAGCTCTTGGAATTACTTTGATCCCATCTTTGACAATAAGAACCAACAAGAGATGGTTGAGGCAGAACTAACTGTGTAACAAGGTTTGACACAGTTGTATTGGATCCAAAATGGCGTCAGCTCAGGCTTAAAGCCCCTTCATATTCTTGATTTTAATTGCAAAAGAGACCCTTAAACACTTCGCCAATTTTGCCAGTAGAAGAAGCAATACAGGGAACTTTTCCTACGGTGAAATGTTTAAATGCAATCAAACTACTAATTGGCCTTCTTCGCCAAGATACAGTTCTTGCAGCTCGTCCTGTTTTGAAAGAGTATCCAGTAAGCCATTATTTTTTAGTAACATAAATCATGTGATTGACATTTGAGTGGTGAGATATGTGCATACAACATGCAGTAATCTTGATATGGTTGCATGAACATAGGATTAGTTTGGATTATCAAAGCGGTCCAACTTCCCATGACAACAATAATAATAGGTTTTTGATCTAATAATGTATTAATCATGTTGGGAAAATATTGAATCCCACATGGTGACTTCAACACTTTTGACCTGAGACTTAAATAATTGATAAAGAAAAGAGGTGTCCAGAGGTAATCATAACATGCACTTGAGTTTTATATAGGGCCCATGTACTGTGGAATGTCCATGTGAGGAAAGGCAGGGCCTTAAAACTCTGCCAGATTTCATTTCACGCTCTGCAGAGCACAGCCTCTGAGACGTTGACATTTACATGGCCCTCTATACCACCGCCAGTTGCTGCAGGCCCAAGGCACTGGCTAAATCAGGCGCAAGGCCCAATGAATGAGGAGGCAATGCGAGTGGGAGAACAAGGAGGAAATTACTAATGTGCTGTGAAGAATATGCACAAAGAGTACATGAGTACATGTTTATGTTTCAAGGACTGTGTCACATCACAGTCATCTTTAGTATAAAGACCTCTCTTTGGAGGAACATGCAGTACAGAATGTGAAATTATGAATTATGCAGTGATACTTTATCATCTCTGTATCACTATGATGTAATATGATATGTAGCTTCAGTACTGACCTTTATAAATGTTAATGGCCACTTTGTGCCACACATACAGTATGTTAAATAGCCATGAACTCCCACAAACATAGTAAAATGGTTAATATGGCTGAACCCCATAATATGAAAGAATTTACAGTATGTGCCACAGTAGAATTGACTGTAAGTGTGAGTGGTGGAGGAGACCATTGTTCAGTCAGTAAAACCAGCTTTCCAGGTATTATCTGCTCTAAAAAGCAACTGGTCATCTCTTAACCAAAAGGTCATTAGGCTAGTGTAAATGCTAGTTAACCTCTCTTGCCTGTTTTCAACACACTCATTATATTACCCACTAATCTGATTGGGTCTCAACCTCTAGTAGCTGCTTCACTGCAGCCAGCATGAGTAGTTTAGTTCTTACTGGGCTCCATATCGGCTCTTTTCTTCTTGATGGTGCTCCCCCTGAGAGGTTTCCTAGTAGGGTGAAATAAACATGCAAAGCAGCTGCACATGCTGAAATGTTTCTGGCTGCGTTCAAAGGAAACCCCTTTGGCAATAGGATAATGTTTCTTCCTCTGAAACCATTACAGACTGCTTTCACAGGTCTTCCAGTAAGCTCCTAAAATTGGTTAAAGACAATGCACATTTGACTTATATAATAACTGCACAGGGAATCTTGGGAATCATCTCCTCACTGCATCATCTGAGAGTATTCTGCTGCTGAGCCAGCTTGGCACAAATTCCCTTCCCCTTTTGGTCTTCAAATCCTGGCTTTCGTTTTTGTTGTTGTTTCCTGGCAAGACACCTTGCTATGATATTTTTTCCCAGGTGGTGTGAAACTATAGAGCTGTGTGTGCAAACACATCAGTTAATGTGTACTGGGAGACTGAAGCCTGTGCAACTCAGTAAGCTGTGGAGTTGTAAGTGACAACCTTTCATTGTCTGCAGAAGTATTGTATTTAAATCACAACATATTTTAATGAAATGTTGAGCTACTGCTACTAGCTGTCCCTGCTATACAATCAGACAGGGAAGAGGCAGATGGACATAATGACGGCAGTAGCTTGAGAGCAGGTGGAGGTCAGCATTGCCACCATGCATTCTTAACTGGACTGTGTATGCGTCACGGTGCAGTGAATCAATACGGCTGTCAAGCAGATGAGTCCGCAGTGCTAGTCCATTACAAAGTGGTAAATCTGGGTATGGCGCTTACTAACCGCCATAATGTGGTGGTAACAAAGTTATAGAATCAGAGAGGGGAAAGCGAGCTTGGGGAGGTTACAGCATGACAGATGGTGACTGTATGTGTGTGTCAGTGTGAGTGTTTGGTGCTGGTAGTCAGGGTTGTTTTGCATAAAAACAAGTAAAAGAAGGTCCAAATATGGAAATGAACTTGGTATATTGTTGATAGCAGAGCCTTGAAATTGTTGCCAATTTTGGTTTAACTTCATCATGAGGAGGGTTAGTTTTGACAGCAACAAGATTTCAATATTGTTTACAGTTCATAGGATTATTTGTGAGTAGCACTTTTGCCTTCTTGGTGGAATGTTGCCAGCAATTTATCCATGAAAAAAATAATTATATAATATATCATTTTCCACAATCTATAATAGTTTGCATAATATACCTTTTATTCAGTTTAGCTGGATCCAAGACTTCCCAATCAGCCACATTTCATGGGTAATAATCCATCTGAAACACTAATTCAAATGGAACTAAACCAAATGGCATGTTTGCATTAATTCCTGGATTATCTCCTGGTTTATAGAGACAATCATTTGTCAAATTAAGTCTACGGATTACAGAAGTCAGCTAACAAACTGACTGTTATCAGCATTCTTTTATGATTCACACAAGACCTGGAACACAAGTCTGTAAAACATGTCAGTAAAGTATTGTAAAATAAATCCAGATCATTGTGTGGTATTTTTAAATTACACCATAAATCACCGTGCTGCGTTTTGGCTGCAGGGAGAGAAAAAAGGGAGAGCGGAGGTAGGGGAGGGAGGTGCTGAAACTGTGGTACAAAGCCAAAACCGATGCCAAGGTGGCATGCATAGAATAGGTGGGAGGAGAGAGAAGATGAGAGGGGGAAAACTATCTTTTCAATCTAATAACCCGCATGAATAGACAGTGACGGACAGAGGACCTATTTATGACCAATCATCTAGATTGCCCTTGTTTTGTAAGCTAGCATAGTCAGAGGTATTAGGGCTTATTTCTATATTTTGACAAGAGGCAATTTTCTTCCATTTCATTTTGTACAGTATGAAAAAACAACTTTTATACAGACTTGAAAATAGCTTAAACTACATAATGGTCCACAGTATGTAAGTCACTGTAATGTTGATGTGCATGCATCATGCACAGTAGCTCACTGTTAGTCATTTGATCCCTACAGAAAAACGACCAAATTGTTCATCTTAATTTTTTGCTTTTGTTTTTGGGAAATGAAAAGAATCCTGACGTAAACAAGGTTTTGAATTATGTTATTCTTTTAAAAGGAAAAAATGGAAATTTGAGTCTATCTTGCACTTTGCTTTTGCTGACTGGCCTTGGCAAAACTCACCATGTTGTATTTTATAATTGTAAACTCAGTGTGAAACCTGCACTTTTGCTTGAGTAGCTTTTTTTGAATTTCATCTTGTAGCCCTTTTACAAGCTCAGATTGTCCTGGCAACTGAGTGACAGTGAATTTTGCTTTGCTCCCAATTTTCCACCTGCAAGGGGGGGGCAGGAGGGGAATGAATCAACAGACCCCTCCATCGATGTCTTCTTTATTCTGGCTCTTCTCTTCTCTTGACCTCCACACCCACTCGTTTGTGACAGAGGAGTTTAGTGTCTAGATGTATTAGTAATTTAATTAGCGGGGAACAAAAAGGTCACAAGTGCTGAGATCTATGCACATGTGCAATGGAGAGAGTTCATTGCTAATTGAGCACAAAATGGACAGACAGCTGGAGGTCAGACATCAGTCTGGCCCTGTTGACTTCCGTTGAATTGGCTGGGTTCTCGTCCTGTTATTGGTCACTACTCTTTCAGGTCACCGCTTACGCCTGCATTCTCGCTGAGCCTTTTCAGAGAATTGCCATTTTAAGATAGATATTCTACATATGTGTTTTGGATTGAATTCAGGACAGCAGATTTGCAGAGAGATCAAAATTTGTTTTTGGCTGAAACTAATTGGTGTGTGTGTGTGTGTGTGTGTGTGTGTGTGTGTGTGTGTGTGTGTGTGTGTGTGTGTGTGTGTGTGCGTGCGCGCGCGCGCGCTTCTGCGTGTGCCTAGGAGTGTGTATTTGCCTGTGTATTTTGTGTGTGTGACAGAGAAAGAAAGAGAAAGAGAGTAATTAATTTCCCTGAGAGAGTTCCTGCAGCTTGCCGTGTAACTTCAGCACCACGGACAACACCCCATGCTTCATGCATATCACAATGGTCTTTTATTTGTATTGCTGCACTCCATCTGTTCCCACACACAGATTAAAAAGCTAGCATAAATTCATAGATTATTGAACGGAGCAGTGCAGCAAAGATTTCCCCCCTTCTGCGATAAGCTCAGCAAACCAAGCTTAATTTAGCCTTACTGTATTTTCTGGACTATAAGACACTGTTTTCATGATTTGGCTGGTCCTGCGACCTATAGTCAAGTGCGATTTACATGTTTTTATTCTCTTCATGATGCAATTTTTGTGAGGGACTGGCAAAAAGCAGAGGTTACTCTTACTGCAATGAAGAAAAAGAAAAGCTTATTGCGGCCTGAGTTGTTTAGAAGCAACACCAAGGATGAAGAATTCAATGGATTCAGTAATGTGAAATCAGATTGGGAGCTTGGTGAATTTTGTTAACGGTAACTTCTCATTGTAAACCCTAGAATTTTTTGTTTTTTTAGTTTTTAAATTGTTGTGTGGTTTTTGTCATTTTTTATCATATGATTTCTTTCTGCTAGATACAAACAAAGAATAAACTGAACTGAACTGCATGTTGGACTCGCTGGCTTATTATGTTAATTTGCCCTTTTCGGCCTCCCAGGTATGTTCTTTATGCTCTCGTGTAGCTGATTAACTGTTAATGTGTTAACATACCGGACACCCATTCAGCCTGTTGTTCTCTGTGCTATTGTGTAGTTGAATGACCTGTTCTTTGTCTTGGATTTTGTGAAATACATTTCTAAATAAATGCGTCTCATAGTCCAATGCAACTTTATATGTTTTTTTCCCTCTTCATGGCGATTCATGATTTTTTGACTGATGCGACCTATACTCCGGAGAGACCTATATTCCCGAAAAAACGGTACCTGTTATTTTATCTTCTTATTTCCATAGCTGGCTTTGACACGTTACAAATTTACAGAAAGGAATTCGGAGCAAACACTTACACAAACTCTAAAAGTTTGATTCTTTTTATTGCATTATTTGTGCAAAAGTAGAATGCCAAAATAGAGACTGTTTGATTATTTAATCACTTACTTTCTAAAAGGAAGTTTTTCAGTAGTATATAGATATTTCTGAAGCGTCAGTTTGAAATGTTCATTGCACAACCTTTATTGTTTTATAACCCTTGTGATGAAAGGATGAAGTGTAGACTCTAGTTGAACTGGGCCAGCAGTTTTTTTTTGTTTTAAAGGATGTAGGTTGAAAAAGTGAGATATTCATCATCAGTTCCTGTGGAGGTGCTTTCCAACACTGCATAGTTAAGATGATCAAACCACTCACTCCCCTGACAACACATGTTTCATCCCCACTGTAATTTAATATTAATTTCCATCTCACTTACTTTCCTAACTTCATTCAGACTGGTGTTTCAGTGAACTTTATAGTCTGGATAAGACAGCTCTGGCCCACATTATACTTTCAAAAGTTCTGGTGTCTTTCTCAGAAATTCTTGTCTTCGTATTTACCAGATCGAAAAGAAGAACAAGTGTAAAACGCAAACAGGCACCTATTTAGTCACTAATTTGAGACAGAACCAAATCAATTAATGCCATTGTGCCTTTTTGGAATGGGATGTATTTAATGCATTATGGACAGCAAGCAAGCCTTTGTAGTGTAATTAGCATGTTGCCGAGAAGAGGATGCTGGGTTTTTTCCTTCCCAAATGCTTTCCATACAGCCAGGCAGACAGACAGTGAAAGCCTGCGTGTCGAAAGCATGAAATACTGGCATCTGTGAGGACACCCAAATCTCCTTGGCGGTTTTGGCAGAGAGAGAGAGGGTAGTGCACAGGCAGCAGAAAAAGGCTTAGTCAGGGTCATCACTAGCCAATAGCTTTGGATAGCTGTGACAAGCCAGGGCATTTTCTCAGGCTCCAATAAGCTAAGTGAGAAAAGATCTTCTTAATACCACAATGCCAACAAACGCTTTTCTCACGGCCTTTATCAGCCATAATTATCAAACCTTATATGGAGTGGTTCAGATTGTAGTGTTTATATGACACCTACAGAATCTTTCATAGCAACAGCAGCGGGACATTCTAAGTCCAAAGAAATGAAATGACATCTCATATGCCAAGCGTGGACATGAATCTGATGTTGCGCCTTAGCTTGCTGATTGAGCTGCCAACTTAATTTAGCAGGCTTCAAAACTAATTAGCTAGTTAGCTGCTCCACATCAATGAGCTTAAAAACTTTGATCGTATGACGATAAATATTTTAGTTTAGATGCTGAATTTTGTGATCATTTTCTTAAATACCAATGCTGATAAAACACTGAGTGTATCCCGGCAGAAGTTTGTTTACATTGTGCCAGTGCCGGCACAGCTGTCAATCAAAGACTTCCACTAGCCCGCCCATTCAGAGGCTTGGAGGCAGTATGGCTGAAGTCAAACCGAGTCACGATACCTTTGTTTGCTGATGCACTGTGGGATTACTCATTGCATGTCAAAGAGGATGCTCTCTGTTAGATTAGTCTTGTCGCTAGAGATGCATGCGCGCATATATGGCTGTTGAAGTTTAGTGGCCTACAGAACAACAGATGTATATCCTGCGTTGACAGACACGCAAGATGTGTCTCCAAAGGCACAGTGCATTTAAGTGTGATGAAACCCAGTCAAATCTTCAGTAACATAACAAACCCTAAAGGTTTGATGACAAATGATGAGGCTTTTATATTATTAATAGATTATTAATATATATATATATATAATATATAATATATAAAATATTACTTTTTGTGAGCGATGAAATTGGAGGATATACACAAATGCACATACAGTACACAGAGCAATAGATAGAAAAAATACTATGCCTGCACAAGTTCAAAAACATACACATAACTGAAATGATGATGGAATTTGTATAATCTGATGGAATTTAGGCCACCGTTGACGAGGGGCAGCCAGCGGGATGAGCAGTCACTGCCATATGATTTGGTGAGTATTAGTGGAGGTATGGTGAAAAGAGGAGTCTGTGTGTTCCTGTGTAGCTGGGAAGAGTGTCAACTAGCAAACCCAATTCTCTTGCTCATTTGCTATGTGAAGGCAACAAAACAAAATGTACCGAAGCATGAGTCATTATATCGTGTATTGTTGTAATTTATGCAGTCACTTAAATGAAAACAAAGTGGTTGGGCTCCATGTGCACCATTAAGCCATTAGTCATTTATGTTTGGCTGATCTGAACAGGTGAAGTGAGGAAATGTGTCAAAGAAAAGATAGGAAAAGCAAAGATTCATCATTATTATTTGATAAGATATTTTGAAGCTCTGCTCATGCACTTGTGCAGATGAGTTTGATAAACGCTGTAATTAACTTGTCGCATTTACACGCAACTGTGATAAATGGCAGATCTCGTTCAGACCTCTCCGTCACTTTGACCCTACTTGCCCTTTAAACGTTGGCATCACTTTTGGAATCTCTCATGTTTCCAAATGCCAGACAATTTTAAGGCATCATCACTACACAGTTTGATGATAAACATGTTGCATTTGGTCACAAGCCACGCAATAAATTATTGGAACAAACCCTGCAAAAATTCCACCCGGCATTTAGACATCCAATTAAGTTTTTGTTCATTGCCAAACATTAATTCTGCTAGTTGTATACTCACAATAGACAAAAATATAATAAAGTAGTTGAATATTTACACAGACACAGGTCTATAAAGGATTATTAGAATTGTTTTGCCTTAGCATAAGCATTGCACTCATTACACACTAACCATATCTAACAGTTTTTACCATGACCTGTGAAAACTTGCAGCTATGGAGCTAGAGTAATAAGATTGCTAATAATCAATGTGTGTCTATTGATTTATACACAGGCCCAAAACAAACTTGAACACATCGTAGTGATGCGTCAACAGCTCTGATTGCCCCAAAGCAAACGTCAATGAAAATGATTAACTGACTGCTGTGTTGAGTATAGGAGAGTGTAGACATGTTTGTACCACATAATGTTGCTACATCAAGTCATCTCTCAGATGTCTTGATGTCTTCCAGTTAATGTCATTTGTGCTGTCTCATTAAGGTAGTTCAGTTGCAATACTATTATTTTGGTATATTGCCTCAAATACAGTAACTGATGATCTCTGTGCCTCCACTCCATTTTATACAGCAGTTTCTTTATTCATTGTGTCCATTATGGCTATTAACTGGATCACACTGGTTTGACTTGCAGCCACTCGTTGAACAAAACCATGTCTTTATTTACAAATATGATAGGCTTTTTTTTGTATTTTATTAAATTTAGTCAGCATTTATGTTCACATTTAATGGTTTGCACAAGTGTTTGCATGGCTCACTTTTTTTCTGTGCATGCATGGATGTGTTTTAAGTCAGTGTTCACATGTACTGTATATATGCTTGCGGGGCTGTGTATTCATGTGTCTTTATGGTGCTGGATACATGTGAGTGAGCATACAGGCATGAATTGTGCCTGATTTAGGTCAACGTGCCATTACGGGAGGCAGACGTAGTGGGTGGAGCGCCTCCTTTCTGTCAGTGTGGTGCTGTTGGCCTTACTATACCAGATTCACCTCAGGTGATGACACTTACTGTAGATCCTGGCCAATGATGTAACCACTGCACGTGCTGCCAACTACCTACACTTGACTTATCTTAAATATCTCAGCACCTCAACTGGGCATGTGCAGAGGGGATAGTATAGCGAGGACTTGGAAATTAAGTCATCAAAATGTAAGTGCAGTCAAACACATCAACAATATGTTGTTAGGATATTATAGAAAGATATTTCAGGCTTCTACAAATGCATTCTTTAAATTTTAGTTGTCTGCTTTTGTGCATACAACTATGACTGCAACCACTAATTGTTTTTCTAATTGATTAATCTGTTGATTATTTTCTCGATAAAAAGGTTAATTGTTTGGTCTATATGAAATCCAAAAACAATTAAAATGTGCCCATCACAATTTCCTAGAGCCAAAGGTGATGTCATCACATATCTTGTTTTGTCAGTCTAACAACAAGAGAAAGTATGGATATTGTATATAAATAATTTTAAACAATTATTGTAATAATTAATTTAAAAATATAATTTTATTGTTGCAGCACGACAATGCAAATTTACCATTTGGAATTCAGCTGGGGGTCCTGGTCATCTTGTTCTCCTTATCTCCCTACCAATGACAAAATGCCAGGAATGTATTTATAAAAGTTGCATGAGTTACACAATCTGAGTTACAGTTCACAGTTACAAATTTAGATATTAAATTACAGGTTAATGAGGTCAAATTTTGCAACAACTAGCACATCATGATCACATCACCTAATGTTTTCAAAGTCTGAGAAATGGTGACAGACAACATCAGACATTACATAACATTGAACCCACTCTCTGTGGACACTATTACAGTTACATTGCATGTGTGGGTGCATGTGTTTGTGCACGGACGAGGTTGTGTAGTATTCCCTCTAAGACTAATTTGGTTCAGCATGTGTAATCCCCTTTAAATTCCCACTGATATCCTGACTACCTTTACTTCAGATTAGCTGAGGTAGAGATCAAGGAGTGCTCTGCTTCCCAGTATGTGGGACAACACAAAGGGGACGCATGGCTCGAGATAACTATTTTCATGAAAGATGCTGCCGTGGATTTTGTAGTGCAAATGATCAGCATAATGTGTAATAAAAAAAACATGCTGTATGTAATTGTAATGTTTTTATAATACTTTTACTATACTTTCCAGTCAAATCCATACTCATTTGTATTCACCAACCCACTAGTGCTTATGATTTTAACCATATAGTCATCTGTTTTGCATTCATGCAAGCACTAATATATTATAACCATGTGACATAATACACATGATGTATTGTCTCAGACGGGTATAATCTTCCTATCACAGAAATGTGTGAATGTCATATATGCCTCATAAAAGGGAATCAATTTATTTTAGGGGCCCTAACACCCTTCTTACTAATGAGTCATGCTTTTTTTTTTCAATAGACCCTCTCCTCATGTACAGTAAGTGTGATCCCATGCTGCATTAAACGCATAACCCACCTTCTCTTGTGAACAATTACACACTGGGTAACAAGTTAATGGGAGATGGCATACAGTGTACACACTGATTTAATGACTTTATAGGTTCCTTATGGAATTGGTTCAAAGAGCTAGCTTGTGTCAGCCAGATGGAAGGCTGAGTGTTCAGTCTGCAGTGCTGTGTATTAGTCTCCGCATGCAAATGAATGTATATAGCTTCTTTTAATGTTTGTGTGGATTACATCTTTTTATTTTTCTGGTTAAATCGTGAGATGCAACAAAAATGTTCAGGAGCTGTCAACAGAGCGATAGCTTCTTTGGTTTTCAAAAAGGTGAAGAGGGTTTGGGATTTATATTAATGAGACTGAGAATTATCTCAACCATACAGTATGTGAGTTAAATGTAGAATTTGGTGCAGAAGCACAATCAAAACATTGCAAACTAACAAACAGTTGGAAAACCACAGGATAAAAGATCATTTACATTTTTAATTAAAGAAATTGCTGAAATGTGTCTGTGAGCTGTTTTAATGATAGATAATTCCAATCAATATTTAAAAGAATTCACTACGTACACACTTAAGGGAATAGTTGGACATTTTAGGAACTGTTGCTGTAAACAAACCTGCAAACAACAAACAATATCGACAGAATGTTGGCGCCCTTTGTCATCAAGTAGAAGAGAAAAGTAGGAAACCTATACTTTGTAATGCCTGTGTATGTGTATTTGAGCCAAGGATGGTTACAGTACACTATATAGTTGCGGCTGGGATGGCGAGTGTCCAGTGGTGCATTGAATCAGAATAACATTAAGGTTGAAATGAGTTGAATGAAATGCACAAAATGAATTACATGAGTAAGCCTACTATGGAGGAGGAGCATGAACACAGTGCCTGAGGCCAAATGAGCTACTGTACAAGGACATGTGCAGAGTAGTACATAATTATGCAAACAATGTTGCTTAACAGTGACAGTTTATCCCAGTTAGAAAAAGGGAACCTAATGTTTATTAATCTGCTTACTTAACAGTGATGTTCTGTGCACTTTGTCTCCCAGACAGGATTGATGGTCCTGTTAAGATATCTATTAACACATGTGGTTCTCTATCTACTGTATATACTGTATATACACATACTGTATATATACACATACACACACACACACACACACACACACAC
>NC_048428.1:15105468-15110960 GCF_013103735.1 Etheostoma cragini | reverse complement strand
ATATATATATATACATAAATATACATACACATTACATATATAATACATATATATATATATGTGTGTGTGTGTGTGTGTATATATATATATATATATATATATATAGTTATAGTTTTGGGCCATTGTTAATAAAGGGTCATCAAGAAACATCAATGAAGTTGTCCCTTCTCTTAAGGCCTGTGTAATTTTATAATGTCTATGTATTTATGAAAACACCATGAACGCTGAATGCTTGTCTAAGTTTTATAGCACTGCTATTTTGTTCCCATAGCAGAGGATTCAATTTAGTTTGACTTGTGTGACGAGAAAAATACTTTATAAGAAACAATAGTAACCTTTATTAGACAGCCAGAGACAGGAAAGCCATCTCAGAGAAGTGTGTTTATATGCAACCGAGTACTTGAGCCAAACAAATTGTAGGTATGCACCCGGAGGTTTTGTTAAGGTTGTTCTCCACCCTCCTGTCTCATCACTCTAAAAAAAACAAAGCACATGGTGGATTCCCCGGGTTTGAAAAAAACTTGTTATAATCCTCTCTCATTTGACTTGTGTTCTTTGAATTTTGTTAAAGATTATAAACAGTCTGGCTCTCTAAAAATCTGGATTTCATCTCCTGTGAATTTTACACAATCCTCCTTTTGTCTCCCAACATGTTCTCTCTTTTTTTCCCTTTTACCTAATCTGTTTGTTTCTTTGTTGGTCCTCTGAGCTGTGCGATGCATCTGTCTATCAGCTGCAACTCATCTAAGTGGTGGTCTAAATGCTCATTCATTCCCACTTTACTTGCTGCGAATGACATGAGGGCTGTTTTCTCCCTCTGCTCTCTTTCCCTCCTTGTGATCGGTGTGTGGTATGATAGGTTCTGCATGCTGAATTGCACTGTAGATAGAGCTTAGCACACTTACTGACACAGTAATGGGACATTCAGATTGGTAGATTTGCTGTAAGAGTCCTGTCTGTCTTTATTTCCTCCTGTCAGAAAAATATTTTATTCTATATGTATGATTCTTTTAATTCAATGAAAACCACTCAACTCGTTATGTTTTTTTACCTCAAAAGCATTTATAGTCAAAAGAATTCAGTGAAATTGCTTACAAAGAGGATATTGCAGTTCCACAAGCAAGTTTTATTAATTCAAAGGAATTAGGGTTCTCGAAATACTCTGTTGAATGTTGTGTAGTGTTGTGTTGCTGTTCCTGTAAATAACTGTCACACAATTAATTTTAACTTTGCTCTTTGGGATTTGAAAAAGCCACAAATGCGTTAGCTTGAGACACGATGATGGACAGTTCTATCCTGTCTATCCTTCACTCAGACAGCAACATGAATCAATATGATTGATGAACGCATTGGTCTTTGACACTGATTTGTAAACTGTAAAAAAAAAAAGTGTGAATGTATCAATCAATATCATTGTGTCTTGATCATTTGGAGAAAAAAATTCCAGTATGACTTTCAGATGCAAAATTATGTTACAATAGTTTTAATAGATAACATTAGAAAGGTGGAGAGTCACATTATTGTCTACTGTAAACCTGTTTGTATTAGCATTTTAGTTGTAATAAATAAAGCAATGAAGGTTTATGGCACAGAGGAATAAGTTGGATTAGACTTGTTTGCATCAATTTGTTGTTGGTTTTTTGACTATTCATGAGATTTGTTAAAAATATAAATAATCTAGAATACCGGCAACGTTATTCTAAGATTGAAAAATGTAGTATGGCTTTAGATAAGCAGGGATTTTGGTTTGTTTTCAGAAAATGTACAGCTTCTTACACCAACTACTGTTGTATTGTTACATCCAACCCCTTATATCACAGTGCCAGCAGCTACCTTTAACCACAAATCACTGTTGAAGAGATATTCAGAAAGAAAGAGTTCATATTTTAGAAAATTGTCCTGTCACACTTCCAGAAATCCACCCTGAGCATTGTGCTTGTGCCTAAATCAGTAATATTAGCAGTTTATATGGTGGTATGCTTATGGCAGGGGAGCAGATGCATATGCAATGCACATTTCTTAATGTGCAGTATTAATCATTGTAATATGGAAAATGAGAAAGGGAGGTTTTCACAGAGAGACAAAATAAAAGATGACAAAAAAAGAAGCTAATCAGAGTGAAGAAAAAGCATAATCAGCACCATATCCTTCATCAGCCTTCCTGTTTCCTCTTCCCAGCTGGATCCAATTTATCAACTCTTCAAAGTACTGTAGAGCGTTGAGCTATGGGACTTATACATTGAAACACTTTGTCTGACCCACGATCAATGTAGTCTCATACACCAAGAGTTTTCTCTTAAAAGAAAAAACATCTCTCATAACTGCATTCTCTCATTTGTCTGGCTTGTGTCCAGGGCTTTCAGTTAATCCTTGCACAGTGAGAAGTCAGCAAGAGATTGAATTAGGTCCTGGGCGTTGAACCACAGTTTCTTGTTTGGAACAGGATTAGTTCACATTGATTTGGTCTGATTGCAGTCCCTTGCTTGTGTTTCCATTAAATTACTGAGCCCCCACTTCTCTTAAACCACTGTTTGCATTCATTCTTCCCCTCAGCCCATGTCTGTCATTCACAGTCCATGGCAACCTTGTGTATTTGCATGAAATCACTGGCCTGGACGGTTGCTGCTCTACTATCACAGCTTCTGCTGCTGTTGCAGCATACATACTACACCGTGTTAATCAGATTTCTTGGTGTTATTATTACAACAGTGTCTTGGTACAGTACAGCAAAAGGCTGGTGCTCTGCCAGGTCTCGAAAATTGCCCTCTGGTTACAGAAAATGTTCTGATAGATCGCTGCTGTTGTTCTGAGTGAGCGATGGAGTGAGAGAAGGAGCCAGGAAAAGATGGAGAGAGAGAGTCTCCAGGGGAAATAAAGTGAGGACAGGAAAGAACACAGGTGCAAAAAACGCATAAGCGAGAACAAAAGAGTGGAAGAGAGTGAAAAAGATCACAAATAAGGTTGTGGAAGCAATATGCTTGGAAAGGGAGCAGCAGAGAAAACATAAGGGAGACAGATATGAATGGAGAGGGAGACAGTGGAGATGGACTGGAGCTGTGACAAGACTGTCTATTAACAGTACATTCTGTGCTTCTGTCTTTTCAAAGCTCAGACTATAAAGGAAAGTGTCCCCAGAGATTTCATTTAATTAAGACTATATTGTATTTTCTGTTGAATGCATATGTGGAAACATTTTGATACTGACATGTTCATGTTATGGTATATAGCTTGCTTAACTTAAAATTTCACATCATGATTAAACCCATCTTAAGAACATGTGGGTAAGAATTGAAATAAGAATGTGCACTTGCATCTAGGATGTGTCATCTAGTCACCAACATGATTGGATTTGACTATAGGCTCTCTGACAGACTACAGATGGGCATTTCTATGTGGGTAATCTCCCATTTCCAGACCTCTGACAGGAGAAACCTCTAACTGAACACTGTCGTTTTTGATCAAGACAACAATCTGGTCTGTTAATTTTTTTAATCCAATCAGGATTGTCATGGGGACAGAGAAAGAGCACAGTGTTGACAGGAGCTCATTACATGAACATTATTGAGGAGGATATTACAGGAAACTAATGACCTGCCTTGTGTTCAATTCCACATTTTGTTCAAAGTCAAATTGATTTTTTCGTCTAAGAAGTCAGCCTTCAGAAAATATCATTGTTGTTTGTTTTGACATGTGTACTTATTTTTAGATTGTTTTTATTATTTTTAGCATCCCATACATTACTGCTCGGACAGACAACGTCTCGTGGGACAATGTTAGCCATTACTTTTTGTTGTTAGCCCCATCTGTAATTTAAGAACTCAGAATGTATTTATTAATCCGCAACGCTAGGCCCCCTCCTTGTGTACTGAACCTGTTGATCACTCAGTTGGTGTAGAAATAAAATGAACAATAAGTAAAAATGCCTAGTGGAAATCTGTGCTTATGTTTAGCCTGGATATGTGACTTTCTGAGTGGAAGCTAATTAGCCTAGTTTTCTAACTTCCATGTTTGGAGTGGAATAAAAACTTGACAGCACAATGTGTCCCCCAAATGTTAAATGTCCAAAGACAGATGCCTTAATTCACTTATGTGTGTGAAATACAGCGCTATGTAGGCCTTTTAACAAAGGAAAAAAACTTGTATAAAGGTTTGAAGGCTATAGGGCTATGATGTGCTTTACTAAGCAGTCCATGAAACGGAAAACTATGCACAATGGCTGCAGTATCATTTTGGTTTGTATTATCTTACAACAAAAGTGTGGAGAATTCAAATTTCAGTCTGACTTTAAGTTTTCTATTATTACCATGTAGCTTGTTAACTAGGTCAAATGTACGTCATAGTTAGTTACCACTGAAAATGGCGTCAGATACCCTGAGGCTGAATAAAAGGAAGCATAATGCAATAGTGAGCCAGTAGGAGGGATTATCTGAGCGTCAACATCTGTTGAGTCAGACTGTAAGATAAGAAACCGTATAGAGTCATTCTTGTGATTCTTAACATGATTGTATAGATACCATATTGGTATTCATTTCTCTTTCAGACTCAGTAACATTAACACAGTCAAACATAATGCGCCATATGTCTCCTTTACTCTTCCACTACATTCACACCACAGGCCTTCATGCTCCGTACCAACTTTGTTGCTCATATCTGATTGTTTTGGCTGCTGTTCAAATGTATTCTCGGATATAACCCATATCCTATTTTAATTTATGCTGACAGCAACGTCACAAAGACAAATGTACATAGAAAGACAATGACAGACGGTATCACATCTCTTTTTGTAACTATGCTTCTCCTGCTTTCTGCAAATGTTAGCAGACTTACTAACACTGACGTGAGTCCAGTATGAGGCTTAGTTCCATCAGCATCAGCAAAACATCCTATATGCTACTTTGCTTCTATTGTTGTGCACACAGAGATGAGAATATATTGGCAGCTGCAAGGGGATGGTGTGGTGCTGGTGGTGTTTGTAAGCTTCAACATCCACCACTTGATTTGACAGCATAGGTTAAGTCAAGTGTACTTACAGTGTAGAGCCCAAAATCACAAGTTTGGTTTAGAGGGGTTCAAAACATGTATAACTTAGGGCACTCTCTGTCCTTAGAACTTTATTCAACCTTAAATAAAGTTGAATAAGGAATGGCTCTATATAAATAACCTCAACAGGGAAAAAAGAAACCAGCTAAATAGTGTTGTTTTTACATTAGTTTAGAAAAGTAATAAAAAAAAAAATAGAACTTAAAAAAAGAAATGCCCCTTCACTTTTTTTAGTCACATATAACAAAAAAGTGCACTCAAATCTCTTTGTAGTGATTGTGCCACACATAATCATTGCACATGCATGCATACAGCATAAACACACACAAACACCTGGCGTTTTAATAAATGACTACCTGTCATCATTGTGTGGTTCTTACATTACAGCACTGTGAATTAATTACGTGTGCCCTTTCGAAGTCTAACCAGCCAGGTGGGATGCCATCAACCGC
>NC_048428.1:15104733-15105458 GCF_013103735.1 Etheostoma cragini | reverse complement strand
CCCCCCCCCCCCCCCCCCCCCCGCCCTCTCCTCTGAATCACGCTGTGCATTTCAATTGCAAATATTGTACACATTTCAGTGCCCTTGTAAAACACACACACACACACGCACACACACAAAACACAAACTAGCCAACATAAAAGCACAAATACAGACACAATTCACATTTTGCTATTTTGAGCAGTAAAGTTAAGCACAAAGTTTAACCTACAGTGCCTCTGTCTGTGTAGTGTTGAACCAGATTTCTCTGTCTAACGCTTAGGTCTGGTATTAGATTTTTATGCACACTGTCTACTTGAAATTCTTCTCTGGGTAGCTCTCAGCCACTTTCATCCTCTTTAACAGTTATTCAAGTTTATAACAGCAATAAAACAAGACTGAGATTGTATCCTGGTTAGTTTAATCACCCACGATGCCTGCAAAATCTGGAATTATTTTACTCACACAGAGATTTGGGTGTATTTTGAATCGGATTAGTGTATGTTTTTCTGCGGATAGATGTGATTCTACAAGTCCACGTCTGACTCCGTGTCCGTGCAATCCTTTATCTATTATGTATTACACTGGTTCTGGATGCTACTGTGTTTACAGCTGACGGGCTTGCAGTGATGGGACAAGGCCTAATAGAAAAAGTCAGGTCAGTGGGTAATATCAGTCCAAAGTAACCTAAGAGGTTCTTAACGAGTCATCACTAGTTTATGTGTAATTGTGTGTGTGTGTGTGTG
>NC_048428.1:15095507-15104633 GCF_013103735.1 Etheostoma cragini | reverse complement strand
ATCTGCACCGACTTGTGTGAAGTCATGCTGCTAGGGGCAGTGGTGGCCTTAAGATAAAAGAAGCGGGCTTGTGATCGGGAGGTCATCGGTTCAATCCTCAGACCAAAAGGATAAAATCTGGGTGGGGAAAGTGAAAGAACTTGTCCCTCCCTTATACCGAGCAGCTTCCAGGTATGAATGTGTGAATGCGACCAGGGCATTCTCAATGAACCTTCCCTGAATAAATACAGGTCAAATAAAAACGAAGGTTTAATAAAATGTTATAAAGCATAGAGATAATCACTGCTTAAGTTTAAATAATGGCTCAGTCTGTAAAATGGATCTGTGCTTCCAAAGCTGGCCAGCTCACTGCTGCTGACTCAGTGCATGCATAGCTGGGGCTTGGGGGGTTAATGCAGCAGGGCCACGGGCTGATACACAGCCCATCCTCATCTGCCAAAACTTCAAAGGATGCCCTGACAGAGTCTAAATCTCCATCTCCTCCGGTCCAGGCTCTGCAAAATACTTCCCCTCCCCCTCAGTGCACAGGTCAAACTCAAACTCATCTTTTATGTATCGCTTACCCCATTGATTGTGCTCTAAGAGATTCACGAATACATATGGTATCACACTCTAGCACATGGAGTTTTTTGTCTTCTTTTTTAACAAGAGAGGAAATATTTCTCACTTGTACAGCTATTATTTTATTTCCCTCTTATTATTTTTTCTGTGTTTCTGTTTCTGTTACCCCTGTCGTTTTTCCTCCCTGTCTTATACCTCTCACTGCATATTGCTCTCCTGACTTCCATGTACTGTATTTTGCATAGCAGGTCAGTCATTTCCCCTTTTAGAGCGCTTCTTTTCTTTCCTTTTTTGGTTATTTATTGTTCACTCATGAATTATTCAGATTGCAGAGAGTGAATACAGTGAATTTGAGAGATGCAGTGGAATTACAGGAAGCACACTGGAGAGGAATACTTTGAACAACTTCTTCAAGTCCAATCTACAAAGTAAGACACAGCTCGGTGATGGCCATTGGGTCTGCTTTGCCTTTTCTGCTTACTTGCACAGAGAGCAGTGAAAGCTGTATTAGCATGTCACCGGTTTGTCTCATGTATTCATTTATATTCATCCCTTGGCTGTTTACTAATTCATGAATACATATGTTGATCCATTTTTTAACAGGCCAGCCCTCCCCAACCCTCTCTCTGTTTCAGTACCGGTGTTTAAGTGTTGTGAATGTTATGCATCAAAGCAGAGTGTGAAATTGAAATTTTCCCCTGCAGAGGTGACATGATTGACAGAGAAGAAAGGACACATGAGATGTGAAATCTCATCTGCTACTAAAGTTATTCACTTGAAAATATGAAGCTGTTCATTTAAAGACCGTTTTACCACTCTTGATATTTAGATTGTCGTACTATCATATGTTTATAATGCTATCAATAGTCATAACAGTTAAGGCTGCTGTGTGGTATAAAAGTGTAATTCGCTTTGTAAATCTTCCTCAGACTGTAAGTCACCTTGGGATTACAAAGTTCTATGTACAAGCTAAGTGGTTTTGAGATATTGAACTTCAAAATGTTTACACATAAAAGGCAACTTAGAGGTACTCTAAGAGTTACAGTATGTAGTAGAAATAGCCGCAGTACCTTTTGAGTTATTAACCGTACTTCTTTCTAACAAACATTGGCGTGAGTGGTGTACTTACAATTAGCAAGCTAGGTGACTAGCATGATAGGATAAATAGTAGGTTATGTGGATAGTGTTGTGTTTAGTAACAATTCTGCACCAACTTTGCATGCACTTTGCCAGACTTCGGGTGTATTAGTATCCCTGCATCCTTGTCATGTGAAAAAGCAATGAAGCCCCCCTGGAGTATCAATACTTCCCCGCGACCTGTGTCTATGCGTGGGTGTGCGTGGGCAACCTGTCAAAACCAAGTCCCACCTGGCGAGCGTCGGACAGACCACCATCTGTTCCATGCCCCCACATTGAACTACCTGCCACCTTCTTTTCGTCCCCTTCGTGGGATATCACGAGATGGATTCTTTCTAGAGAATGAATTGTTAGTTTATTCTCAAACAAACAATATTGCATCTGGTTTGATAGGCTATTACAAGGGATAATTATGTAATCCACAAAGCTGGATGATTCTTACACAAGGATTTTTCATGTGAGGATAAAAATCCTGAACAACATGACAAGCCACTGTCGTGTGCTTTAAGAAATGGGAGCAGAGTGTTGGTGATCTGCTTACTGGTAAAGCAGAGTGAGTTATTGCTCCAAGACAAAGACTGGTTTCACCCTCCCTCAAAACACCTCGAGGACTTAACATGCTAAATTGAAAGACGCTCAAATAGGTTTAAAATGAATTTTCTACCCATAACTTTTCTTTTTACTGGTTATGAATTCTGCAGTCCCCTCCCTTCTTTGCTGCCTTTTCCCCTAGATGTTGCTTCCCAAAAGACAGTGTTTGGATCAAAACCAACATGGTTACGCTGTGAAAAAACTGGGCACAGCTGATGATGTACCATTTTTAATGTCTTTTAGTTCACCCTCTCTAGTCAATTCAAATCAAGGTTTTAAATTTCCTCCGGGGTCTACTTGAAGCAGGAAAGGTTTTGTATGTGTCTTGTGTTTTTTTTTTTGTGTTATCCACCATGCCCCAGCATTTGACCAGTAATTGCAACACTGAATCGAGTCTGAAAAAAATACAGGGAGCAAGAGCACAGCATGAGCACATGGACCAGCACATTAGCCACCAGGGCACCACAGGAGTGTTTTGATATGTTGTGATAAATTCTCAACCATGGACTCTCTTTGTTCACATCAAGGTGGAGACATGTGCAGGCATCGAGGACGAGGAGCCTGGAATTAAGCACAGGAGAGAAAAGATGCCAAAGATGAGACAATAAAGAAGGTAAGGTATTACACTTACCTGCATGCTTTTTCTCTAGATCACCATGCCTACAGTGCTGCCATACATGGCTATGGATACAACTTGTATTAATGCACAGGGAGTGATTTCCTATATAGTGGGGTTCACTGAGGTTAAGCCGTCAGAAAAACTTTGATAAATATAATATCAACTCTGAACACTGTACATTTTTGCACCTGCACACTTACAATTCACCTTTGACCATTTGAGTTCAGACTTCAACGCACAAGCTGCAACCTTTAGTGCACAATTAGTCAAACAGCATCTGCCAAGGTTGACAGGCTACCATCAATAAACGGGACAAAAAGAGACACAAATGTTGAGTGGAGAGCGACAGAGGGGCGAATGGTAGGAAAAAGGGGGATGATGGAAAGATGTGGCAATGATACAAGGTTTCACAGAGGCCGTTTGGTTTAAATGTTTTTCCTGTTTTGTATATTAACAACTGGTGACAGAGCAGATGGAGGTGGCGAGATAAACAGTTTAAAAAGTGTGCAAAAGTTCTTAATAATGAGTAAAAGTGCTGAACATGTTCACTGTGCCAGGCATAAGTCAAAGCACTCTAGCAATGTTGTGCAGACAGCAAACAGAAGGGAGGGCAAAGGATTTAGTTATTTTTGTCTTTGGACACAAAAAACCTGCTAGCATTACATTATCACCGGACATTAGAACCAACGTTTTACTACTTTCACATGCTGATAGATGAGTGGTCTATCCTGTTCATGAATGTTACATTTTTACAAAAAGAACTCTGTAAGAGTCCTTAAGGATTCTGGAAACGTCTTCACACCAGCTGTTAAACAGCATTCTCAGCTTTTCAAAGATCGCTGGGTATTTATTTTTCCAGAAAATCTGCTCTGTGACTCAAATGTAATGGTATCACATGGTATCACAGGCATAGACTGGGGCCAAGGGCTGACTGTGCTGTTTGTTAAGTTTTGTCACTCAACACTTTAATATTCTACAAAGTTCTTCCTTTCACACGTCCCATACAAACAAAAGACCATTCCCAACCAAATGCAACCATTTAAAAAAAAATTGATTTAGTAGTTCACAATCTAGTCTAAGTGCTTATAAAATCATTTAGAAAAACAAGTGTTTTTTCAGAATGTTAAAATTTTTCCGGAATTAAAGTGTTCATAAAAATTACAAAAGCTGCAGATGTATTAGAATGGGAATAGTGCACTGTCATTACCATGAGTGGTTAATATATAATCATGCATGGGATCCCGACTCTGGCTCAGTTCTTGTAGACGAGCCAACCCTGAACCCTGAGGCCTGGACCCACTGCCAAAAAGCTGGATTTAAAGCAAGCACAGCTTATCATTTGAAAACATATCATTTCTCTGACTCGGGTCATCATCAAAAGCTATTTGAAAAGAAGTAATGTGGTTTACAAACAGACTCACAGCCAATGTGTTCTGAGGGAGGGAAGGCAGTGGGATAAACAGGTTGATAGCTGAGACCGTATCACAGAAATCCCACTGTGCAGTCACACTCTTCATTATATACAGCAATCTTGATGTTATCCTGTAAAAAATAACATTTTGCGATTCCAACTTCAAGCGGTTTTCTGTGGAGTGCGTTTATGGAGATTAGGCAACGAATGAGTGTGTAATTAGGGACAATCAGATGAGGTAAATCTTGGCCAGTGGGAAGAAAGCCATTGTGCCGATATTGGTAATCACAGCAGAACAGAACGGACACCCGGAGTTGGGTAGGGAAAGATAGAAGAGGAATGATCAAAGATTGGTGAAGGGTACGGTAGAGATGGAAGAGTGCCACCCAAAGCTGGACTGGACATCCAGTTGGACATTACGTACACTGCTGCCATTAGGAAGATGTGTTAGAGCTTTCCCTCATACAATTACATTACATTTCAATACTCACAAATGAACAATAAACTGCCCGGACTAAGCTTATCTACTGTAGTCAGCGTGCAAGGCAACACATTTGTTCAGCTGCAGGGAGCTTTAACACAAGGTGGTGTGATCCAGTTCTTCCACTGCAGGCTACCAAAGAAGAGGTTTGTCAAGAATACACATCGGCATAAATAGGTTGCAGTAGACAATGCTAGTTCTTAGACGGTGTTTGATGTGAGCATAAAGCCCTGAGCATGCATAAGCACTTTTGAGAAACCAAGGGAAGCATTTATTAATCCATCCAAGCTTTCAGCAACTCTATAAATAGTTCCGCGTTTCAAATGTTTTTGTGATTAAGGTATTAATGAGGCCTTCATATATTTAAATATAGAGCACAAAGAAACCCTCAGCTAGAACGTCCTTATCTTTGAGGTTCCCCAGTTCATTAATTCATAATAACACATTTCCAAACTTAATGTAATTTTTTTTTTCCTACCTTTCTTAAAGACTAGTTTGAGATCACATCTCTTTGTTGCATAAATGAGACTCCTTAACCATAGTTCACATCCTGAGTGTTGCCAACATTTAATATTCCAAAAGTTAATGCTATTTAATGTGATGTGTGTCACCTCATTACGACGGAGTTATCTGTGCACCTGAGCAAACTATGAAATGGGAAGCTAATTTAACTTGCTCAATGAGGGGCACATTTCACAGTTATTTGGTCATTCATGAAACACTCATCAGACCTTACACCCTCAATGCTTTGTTGCCACCAATTGACACATGCTGGGGTGGCAAAGGCACGAGATTTACTTAATGTACTTTTTATCACATCGTAAAATCTCAGACTCAATGATCATACTAACATGAAAAAGTTATTGTAAGTTAAGTATCCTTGAAAATGCAAAATATTTGACATTGCACTCGAGACAAATGCTTTTAGTTTCCTCCCACGCAGCTCAACAGTAGATCATCTTTCACAATTAGCAACACTTAATTACTGGTGTTTTACACTTAACTTGATCTGCATACTCTTTAGTATCCATTCAAACCTGACTATAACATCCCTGTCAATGATAGCCTGTGAAGTGCTACTTCACACACTCAGTGTTTGTCCTGTAAAAGAACAGAACATTCTGAACATTGTTGAATGAATAGTTAGCAAATAGTTGTAATTGCTCTGAAAAATCAGTTATTTGTGGATGCACTATTTCTAGCTCAAGGAAGTTTTAATATCCAGAAATATTGATTCAATGGACCTCGGATATACAAATAACATGTAAAATCTTAAATTGAGAGGTATTTTGCTTTGAGGATATTCGCTTGTATAATTCTGGCCAGCTGGAGTGAATCTTAAACAAACAAGAGTTAATTAGAGGCAGACATGAACATGCATCTGAAAAACAACTCCATGCTGCAATAGCTTTTTTGTGCATTACTCTGTTTCTCATCTCATGTCTCTTTCTATTCTTCCAATTAAATGTTATTTATTATAGATGTTCTGCCCTGAATGACTTGCTGACCACAGCTACCCGCTCTTGGCACAGGAAACAGCCACAGAATTCCTGCTGAAGGGAAACAGTCTCAGTAATCTGAGTTTAGTAACAAGGCCCCAGTCTTGAGTCTTTGATAGACGTTGGCTAAACCTGTGTTGACAGGAGACATAATTGAGTCCATTTTGATGGCATTAGCCTGGCTGATTTCATTGTTTGGAATTTTCATGCCCTCTCTCCGTGTCGCCAAGTTTTGATGAGATGTCAGCTGGGAACCGTCAGCGCACAGCGGCCGTTCACCTGGTCTGACACCTGCTCTCTGTACAGGCTTAGATCTCCACAGTGTGCAGGGAAAGATGGAATATTGCCTCTGTGTGAGTGTGCATGTTTGTAGGGTGTGTATGCAAGGTATTGTATTTGGGATTGCTTTCCTTGTGTATATATGTGAGGCATTGAATACGCATCCACCAGCACTCATGCGAGAAGACGGGGGGTCAGACACCCTCTCCCCAACCCTCTCGCTCAGTTGGATCTTGCTCCCATATCCGTCAGACGTCTGTTAATGTGTCCTTGTTGTGACATGCCACCGTTAGGGAGAGGCACAAATCATCCAGCTTTTTCTCATTTGGTAACCCAAGTACATCCCTTAACCCGTCTTTGACCTCTGCCCTCAGAAGTTAAGCAGATAGCCTTGCACTCTGAGAGGTGTAGTTCAGGTGATCTTATGAATAGGTTCGTCGTCAGCTAATTATTTAAAGTGTTTCCCCAAAAGAAATGGACAGCTGTGCGACTGGGTAGCTCACCTACTAGAGCAGGCGCCCTTATGTAGAGTTGTATTTCTCAATGCAGCGGCGGCAGGTTTGACTCCGACCTGTTGCCTTTTGCTGCATGTTATTCCTCTGTTCTCTCCCCTTTCATGTCTTCATCTGTCCTATGAAAATAAAGGCCTAAAATGCCCCAAAAATGATCTTAAAAAGACAAAAAAATGTACAGCTAAATTAGCTATTTTTTCTGCAAGCTTAATTATTTTCCAAACTGGAGGGAGTTACTTTATTACAGAATTATATGCACATCATAAGTTATTGTTTGGTATTGGGCTTCAGTGGCATGTTGTTAATACAATGTATACTCTTTTAATAAGCACATATTTTCTAAGAAAAATAAAATGCAAAGGACACTATAGGTTTTTAGAATACATCAGCTAAAAGCATATCAACATTTTCTCTCCGTGCACTTGAGGTCAGTTTTGTTTCCTTACATGTAATTAACTGTGGAAGCGGTTGTTTGAAATCACTCTGGTCTGAAGACTCTCTGGATGCCTCTGGCAGCCGTTTGATGATAAAGCTGCCTGACAGTGGCAAGTGACTGTACTGTGCATACTGTACAATCAAAGTGCACGCACACACACACACACTGCTTGTTTCAGCAGGAAATGTGGGTCATTATGTTTTTTTCATAAAACAATGTGAATGCTTTGCAAGACGTGCAATGATGCATCACATTTTTGGTGAATCTGCAGAGGATTAAAACGCATAGCAAGGCTGCTGAATAGATACAGTTTTTTTGTAAAGTTTAATTGTCCATGTTCAGTTTATTTGTTTTGCTCACAAGCAACTGCATGAGTGGAAATAGCAGCTGTAATGAAGCAGCAGCAGTCTTGTTATCAGCCACAAGTGTACGAACACAGGAAACATGCCACAAGTAGGGAACGGTTGTGAGCCTTACACTGGCATTAGCAGCATTAGCATCTTTTTCACATGTGGGTCATGGCCGCAGTTGATAGATGAGGCTGCAGTGTGTTACGTCAATGCACAGAGATGCACAAACACATACATACAGCCTGACTCTTCAGGGTTCAATTTAGTTATCTCCGTCACAGCACTATGCCGCTTCCACATAGTCAAGGATTAGCCCCCTCAGATTTCACAGTTCTTAAGAGAGAATATAAACATGAAAGTTATTATTCTCTGTGAGCCCCAATGGAAATGTGCATATCCAAACATATGAAGATGCTTTTTACCTGATGTTTTATTAGCTTGTTTGTTGGCAGGCTCAGAATAGCTTTATTGCTAAGTTGTCCCACTTTGAGAGGAACTGTGATAAAATGCATGTTAAGGAAGAATATTACACACTTTATTTTCATACCATATAAACTCATGATTAGAATATAATTTGTCATTGTAGCACAAAATCCTGAAAAATAAATACATCATTCAGAAATGTTGAATTCCATCCGATTTTATACTGTCCACTTGTATGGATTGGGGACAAGAGTGTTAGTAAGGCAATAGGCCACAAATATACAGCAAAAACAGCTTCAGTATTCCTTGGCATAGATTCTTCAAGTCTGTGGAAATCCACTGAAGTGATAAATACCATTCTCCAAAGAGATATTCCCTTATTTGTTGTTTTGATAATTGTGATGGAAAGGCCCCGGTATGCTCCAAAAGAAATGTCACAGGTGGGGTAAGCCTGCCGTCAAAGGTGTTTATTTGAGTTGAGATATTGTGGTCTGTGACTGTCATAGCACATCAACCTGTTCAGTGACCCCTTGTGCTCTGTAGATCTTTCATATTTGGGCTACATTTCTTCTTTTTTTTTTACATCACACTCAGAATAACTCTTCTCGTTTCCTTTTAATAGGACCCAAAAAAACGCCCCCCACTACAAATCAGAGCCACCAGTCATTCATCACGTTTCTCGTTAATTCAGATTTTCCTAATATGTCACACTTTAGTGCACACTTCATGTATTTTTTTTTTTCAGTTAAGTGTTGAATGTATGCTACCTCAGTCCCCTGCAAGAGGATTTTTTCTATCTTTGACATATATCTTTCTATCTTATATAT
>NC_048428.1:14919285-15095407 GCF_013103735.1 Etheostoma cragini | reverse complement strand
TATGAGTCAAAATGTCAAATCCACACAGTTCAATCTTTTTTCCTTTTAAAAATCAAGGGATCCATGAATGAGTAGATTAATTTTATTAAAAAAAGCAATGTTATAGTCTAAACTTTTATAATATGTTATAACAACTACTGTATTCCTACATGTAGTGTTTGCATAAAGTTATGGCCTTTAGTTATGAGTTTATTCAGATTTTTCTAATTTGTCGCTTCTCTTTAGTACACACTTAATGTATGTTATCTTTTTTTTGTTTTGTTATGCATCCATTTGTTCAGACTGGACTTCCAGCATTTTTTTTGTCCATCTAAAAGTTTTGTGCAAATTATTGGGCTCAAATCCAGCTCTGCATATTTACTGTACATGACATAAAGTAATTTCACAAATTCTGTAGTACCCCACTTTGTGTTTAATAAAAAGACATTTATAAAAGATATTAAGTCCATAACTATCTTTTACTATATCTTTTGAAAATGTTTCCAATCTTTATTTATATCCATTCTCTAAAAAGTAGATGAGGAAGCTGGGCTTTAGTCATCTTTCACTATTTCCTTGCTTGCCCCGGGGTTACATGAAGATATAAAGCATAAGAAGTGGCGGGTTCTGTTGCTGCACTTTACACATATGATCCCAGAGCGGTTGGTACATATGAGTTCTCATTAGCTGGGATGAAAACCACCAGAAAATCCATTTGTTGCCATGGTGATGCTGTCCTCCCTTGTCCAATTTCCTTCCCTCCTTTTTATAGATAGATTTATTCAACTTTTTATTTTTTCAAAATGTTTACTTGCTTTTTGTTCATTTTAGATATAAGACAAACTTAATATAATAAATAAAAAAAATAAACATAAATTATAAGTTATTATAAAGGGGAAATTGATATGTGTATACATATAGGATATACACACTGTAATTTGAATGTTAGTGGAGATCATTTGGAAAGGCTCAAAGTGAACTTGTATTATTCTCTAAAACACTTATTTTGGTTTGGCTCTTGGGCAACACACTTACATCCATATTCAGTATCTCTTGTTGCTTTTTATCCAGTTTATTTTAACTATAGTTAAAATGTACTTTAAAAAATATTAGCCTTAAACCCAGACAGAGTATCTTAATCACTGGATTTAATGTTGCAGTCCGCCACAAAGAGCAGGACAGCTGATACTACAGGTTTTAGTGCTGTCATTTTCTAACAAAATTTAGTTTGAAAGGGAACTGACTTGTAATTTGTATTAATCAATCAAATGCAACCAAAAGGTGTAGGATAAACGTTCTGCTAACATTACTGTTAGGTTGTAAGGACTTTACGATTATTTCCTCTATAGTGGAGTGAACCCTAAATACCTCCACACGTTACAGATGGTTCTGTGTCATTTTTCATTAAGAACCTTGCTAGTTTTCTTAGTTTTGCATCAGCAAGAGAACAATAATAGCCTAGTTTAGTGATAGGGCCCTCTGCTTGAGTACAAGCAGCCTATTGCGCTTTTACTGTTCATTATTAATTCAAATAGGTCATTATATTGATTTGAGTATTAATTAATTTCCCCACCTTTGATCGACTTAGATTGAATTTATAATAAAAACGTTACACTCATAGCAGATATATAAAGAGCCTAGTGCTGCATGAGACACAGGGTTTAATATCACTCAGATGTGCCGATCACCAGAATGAGAAAAAGCAGCTCTTAGTTTTGATTTTTAATTCCATAGCCCAAACCATAACCCAGTAGTTTTATAAACCTTGTGACCTGGTGCCTTTTCTGAATGTGTTGTACAGTGTTACAATCAAGAAGTGTTTGAGATGTTCCTTATTTTTCATAATGAAAATAGTATACTAAAGTTGCCAGTGGGCAAAATGCTACCTCAGTCCCCTACAATAGGATTTTTTCTATCTTTGACACATGAACCATTGTCTGTTCAAAATAAATGGAAAAATATAAAGTGTATATATATATATATTTGGGGTCTTTTCTTGCTGTACTGAGCTCGCACCGAACCGTAACTTCTGTGCACCGTCACATCCCCACTGCCTTATATAAAGGATGTTATCATATCTTACCATAAATGGTACCCTTTAAAGTGAACAGATGGGGATGTCCTCTTTATCCTTTACTCCCACTCTATGTCCATGATGGATTCAACCTTAAGCCATACAATAGCAATCTCAGTGGAGTCATGGCCTTTAGTTATGAGTCAAAATGTCAAATCCACACAGTTCAATCTTTTTTCCTTTTAAAAATCAAGGGATCCATGAATGAGTAGATTCATTTTTTTAAAAAGGGGAAGAAGGCTTTTCAGGACAGCAATGTTGTAGTCTAAACTTTTTTAATACGTTATTACAACTACTATATTCCTACATGTAGTGTTTGCAGAAATCCATCATATGAGATGTCACTTTAGGATGGAGTTATTTCCAGTGAATTAAATGTTTTTCATCTCCATGGAGAGAAAAAGAAAGAAGGAAACAAAATTAAAGCCAATTAGGCATTTCATAAAATAGTTATAATTTTGAAATGCTTTTGCTTAACTCTCCATAGATATGTACTTTCAAACCTCCTGCGATAACTGGAGGATTACATTCAAATGTTGTTTGCCTCCATTGCTGCAATTTCACCACACTTTCCTCTTGTTGAAGTTTTGCGAACAAGTAGCACAACCCTCAGTGACAAACAACACTAATCTTTCGCTAGACTTAATGCCTCTGTTAATTTGTTTACCTTGATCAAATAGACCTCATCACTTGAAGAATTTTGTCTCCGGAATGTGTTTGGTGGGTTCTGCACTATAACTCAGCACAGTCACTCCATTTGTCAGAGAGAGCCCTGACAGTCAGCCTAATTAGTTTGGTTGTGACAAAGGAGCTGTCTTGTGGAAACAGAGAACATCAATCCATGAAGGCATGTGTTTTCATAATGCAGCACATAAAGTGAGCAGAAACATGCCTATTAGGCATCGGGTGAAACTGCATCTTCAAAAGGGTCTCATGATCTGTTTGGTTGAAAAGGAAACGCTTTAAAGGTGCACTGTAAACATGTATTTATTTGTCAGATTATTTTGCATGTTTTGATAAAATGCCAAGGTGTTATTTCACTCCTGGAGTTTACACACAAATTACAATGGAAACATGCCATGTAAGCTGTCAGTTATTGATATACAGTAATGATGTACTGCCTGGCATCTTATCTGCCTTGTTATCAATTTTGGGACATCTTTGTAGATCTGTATAGTCAGTGTTGGAGAGTAGAATATGCCCATCCATTAAATAAAATCAAATGCTAAAAACATTTCCTTTCTTTAAATTTTCCATTTTATGGACTTTTATCATATCCTCTATTACTTTTGTAGACATTTATTTTATAAAGAAAAACAAGAATTTGCAGTCTTTCTTCAAAATGTTGTCTCGCTGCAGCAGGACGGGACAGTCAACGGAGTCATCTATCATTTAAGAGTCATAGCGTGGGCGCCCAGATAGCTCAGCTAGTAGAGCAGGCGTCCATACATAGATGTTTACTCCTCGATGCAGCGGGCACGGGTTCGACTCCAACCCTCTGCCCGTTGCTGCATGTCATTCCCCCTCCCTCCCCTTTCACTTCGTCAGCTGTCCTGTCATTTAAGGCCTAAAATGCCCAAAATATTATCTTTAAAAAAAAATAAAGATTCATGACATGTGTGCATGCATGTGTGGTGTGTGTATGCGTTTCATTTTGAGATATTAACACATCAAGATATTAATGTTATTAAATATTTATGAATCCAAGAGAGTTTTATCCAAGTTTCTGTGAGTGTGTCTGTTAAGGTGCCACCACAGAATAACTGAATACACTTCATGTGTGTATTCATGTTTTTTATGTAGCAAGGCAGAGCATTTACTACTTTTTTACATCACTCACTATTTTACTCACTATGTTATAATTGCCACAGAAAGAGGGAAAATGTATGGAGACTCCTAAACGCATTTTCTTTCTTTTTTGTGTAAGCACAAAACAAAAATTTGAGAAGAACAATATAACATCACAATCAAGTATTCAAAAAAGGTAGCATTTTGTGCAGGTCAAGATACTTTGTATTTTTACAGTGAAACCTTTATTCCTGATTTGACAATTTAGTAATTAATAATGAAGTCCTACTGTCATCTTCTTTCTGTCTCATGCAGAAGCTTCGGACTGCAAGCGTGAGCAGGATGAAGGCAAAACTTCAATTGACCTGAAAAATTGAGGTAAAGTGCTGTACAATTTCCTATGGTTCTTCCACAAAAGAATTCACGCACACACATAAGATGAAGGGATTTGATGCCCCGTGGAGAGCAGACTTGTAAGTTTTCTATCTTTAGAGCAATCTTTGCCAGGTTTGAGCGAGAAGAAGAGACTTTTTGTAGCCTTGTGGCCTCTGATGGCCTCGAGGAACCTCTGGATGCTCTGTCCTCCATTTGCAACCAGTGTTTGATGTTGATTGGGGAAGATAGACTAACTGCAATCCGTACAGCAGCTTTTTGTTTTTTACCAGCAAGAGAAGCAGCAGCAGTTTTCTCACACTAAGGCGTATTGATTTCCCCACTTCCTCCAAAGATGGTATGCAGTAAGTCGATGTTACTTTGCATTTTCATACCACCGTTGTTTATTTGCGTTGGTAAGTATCAAAGCACAGGGGGAAGTAAAGAAAATTAAGAGTAGATTTGACCACTGTGAAGCTGCATGCAAGATTGGCTACTGTGTAGGGTAAAAAAATCTATTTTCCATTTATCTCATCTCAGCCCAAAGAAGCGTGGCATCTAAATAGAATTTAGCCTGCTGTGCTGATTCAGTGCAGTTGTTAATGTGCATTAACATTCATAGCCTGACTTGTTTTATCTACTCCTGCATTTTGTTTGCACACCTTGCTGTTCAGCACACAGTCACTTTATATGTAATGAAGTCTCAGTGGTTTTCGGAGCCTGTTCACACAAAGTAAAAGGAGCAAGTTGTTTGTGTTTCCTGGATGTTTTGTTTGGTTTTGTTTGCTTGTTGGTTTTGAGTTGTGGAGACAGGAGTTTTGAGCACCATAGTTCATGAAATTGTTGTAATGCTGCTGGTGTGACTCAAGACAAATCTCCATGGTGACAATTGACTGATTGCTAATCCCTTCCAAAGGGACAGTTATTGTCCAATCATACCTTAACAATGGGGAGCTAGTCATGGCATGTCTGTCAAGGTTTGGATTTCTCTCACAGTGTGTTGAAGCAGTGTTTGGGGATCTAGTAAGAACAATATTCTACATTCTGAGCTTGGAGGGTGGTGTCTTTGTTTTTAATCTGTATTTGTTAGCATGTCCATCTAACTAGCCTACAATTTACAGCAGTAATCAAGTATTACACTGTCCAAGGAGTACATTGTAAAGTAATTACATTAGTTTGAAGGTTATAGGTCACATTAAAAAGACCCTTTGGTCTGTTGTTTTTCAATGATGTTGCTTTATGTCTTCTACATGAAATGTCAACTGGTGACGATTGTGACTTTTGTGACATGTAGCTTCAGTCTTTTGTCATTATATCATGTAGCCATCAAGTGCATATTTAAGACCACTTTTAAATGTTTTAAAACATAGCATTAGGTGACCAAAATACTCATTCAATGGTCATCTTCCCTCTTGACCCTGCTGGTCTTGGTTGTCTTTTCCAGTTTATTTTTCAGAATCCTGAAGATCCTAGTGAAGAGTAAAACTTTCATGTATATTATTGCAAACACAGGCTCTCTCTGGGTTGGCATCAATTATGGCATCCAACAATAACTGTCCACACTAAAATTGACTAGATTTACCATCAACACCAATTGGACATCCACATAAAGGGTGGCATATTTCCCCTTCAATTAGGTCAATAACTTTTATAGTCAGCACATCAAAATGAGAAGCCTGCTTCTGTCTATACCTTCTATTGTTTTAAAAAGAACCAAGACTTTTGTGTGTCAACACTGCCACTGTTATCATTGAAACTGCATTATGTGCATTATGAGAAATGAACACGAGTGACAAGTGTAACATATATTTAAGAGGGGTGTGGATTAGCAAACAAAAAGCAACATGCATGGAAAGGCAGATTACAACCAGACAAAACAACAAAAATATTGTGTTACTCTTTCAGAGTTGTAATATAGCCTGTCCAGTTGTTGTGCTATATTGAGGTTGGCTTTACCAGACAGGTAGAGACACAACTGGGTCAGTCAGCTACAATAGACATGGAGCATAATACATAACCACAGCTGTCTATGAGCTTTCCTCATGTCACTGTAGGCCATACCTGACAGGCCTGGCCAAACCAGCAGATCGTGTGTGTGTGTGTGTGTCTGTGTGTCTCAGGCAGAGAGCCAGCATGACCCAACTTCAGCTTTAGTGCAGGGCTGCAGACAGCTGTGCCACAAACACGCTGTTGTGGATCACCGCGAGGGCCTTTTATTTAGGTCACATTCTGTGCTTCAGTGGCCAACAGAAGGGATCTCTGTCAAGTGCAATGAATACCTTTAGTTGGACACAGCCCACTTTTTAAGTGCCCGGCAAGAAGCAGTCACTGTGCGTGTCTGTGTAGTATGCTATGTATTGCCCGCTTTGTGCGAGTTACCTCTTGTGAGTGTATTGCAGATGAGGTTAGGGATTGACCACTGAATTTTTTTTTTTTCACTCTAACAATGCAAGTATAATATTTTGGCTTATTCTCTCCCTGAATGATTTGATCCACTGGTTTAGTACAGACAAGGAACTGCATAAATAATTTCCCCAATTTTTCCATTAATCCAGCACCTAGTTTATAGCCATGTCAAAGAAAATAACAGATCTGACTCGCTATATTCATGCACCTAAATACATCATGCATGTGCTCTATACAGTGCCCTCTTGTTGTGTTACGTAAACATAACAACTGACATGATATTTAATTCCGCTGCTCTGTCTTCCTCATTTTTTCTTATGATTCCTCCCTTCGTTCTCTTCCTTCACCTCCTCCTTTATTTATTTTTTATTTACCACAGTGGCCTTTGGTAGTGCATTATAAATTACAGTAATGAAATCCCCACACAGGTTTGGCCCCACTGCTGTTACAGTGCTACATCAGGGTGCATAGTCTGTTATTAGTGTCTCGTTAGCTTCAACTCCAGTCCATTGGAAACAGTGTGGGTTCAGCGGCTAGCCAGCCACAGCCCCAGATGAGTAAGGAAGGCAGTTTTAGGGCCCTGATGGATGCCATTGTTTTCATGTCACCATGTAAGGGAAAGGTCGTTTATTGCCGCTTGCCTCGACCGGCCCAGAAGCTGTCAGCTGGGTTTTACTGGCCAATTAGTTTGCCCTTAGAGGAGAACTAGAGGAAAAGTGTGGGATCAGGCTGGGATCATTTGTTGTGTTTGTGGGTTGGTGGATGTGCATGTGCGCACACTAAGCAGGTGTAATGTGAAGCAAAAAAGAAATGCAGTTTTTGATTACTAACCCTGAGCAAATATAGCACACACTAGAGCTGGAAATAGAGTTGAACTCTTCTTGATACCTCTTCGGGCTTTGATTCTCTCTGTTTCCTCGATCCCCTGTCAAGCTTTCACTGAAATCTAAAAGATGACAACAGGGAAGTGGGTGAGGAAGCTTGAGACAGACTTGGATGTCAGGGAACAAGCAGCCAAGTGGCTGCTATATTTAGGAATTCTCCTTTTTGAAGTTTTGAAGGACAAAAATAAAACAATAGGTCCAAGTCTCGTCAACATCAGTTTTCTGCCCAAAAGCATCTTCTTCAAATTAAAGCAGATAAATACACTGTGCTTTTGAGTGCATGCAAATATGAGATATTTATAACTCTCTTTTCTGTCTCTCTCTCTCCTTGTTTGTTTGTTATTCCTCATGGCTGTGTGTTTCTTTGTAGAGCTAGTGTTGGGGCCTGTGCAGACTTTCCGCTGCAGCAGTTGGATGTGCACGTCGACCCGGCCACGATGACAATGAAAGGCCTGTCCAGCAGTCGTAGTCACCACCACACGGTGACCTGCGACCCCTCTTATGACTCCATGACCATGGGGCACTCGGACCGTCGGTCCTACTTTCTCAACCCTGGGGAGGCTCATCCTGCTGACCACCCCTGTTACACCCAGCGCAACTCCTTCCAGTCTGAGTGCGATGCCTACCCTGACCTGGCCAGCTGCACCTTCCCTCGCAGACATTACAGCTCTCACCATGAGCTGAAAGAGGAGTGTGGCCCTATGGTGCCTTATACTGGGCAGACAGGGAACAGTAAGGGAGGTGGAGGAGGTGGTGGAAACAACAACCGAATCCCCTCAAATCTGCTAGAGCAGTTTGAGCGCCAAGCACCGGTGCAGCGTGAAGGCTACCACACACTGCAGTACAAACGCACTGCAGTAGAACACCAACGTAGTGACAGCCCTGGTCGAATACGTCATCTTGTTCACTCTGTCCAGAAGCTTTTTACCAAATCCCACTCCCTGGAGGGGCCCTCAGGGTCTGGGGGTGGCGGGAGTGGGAGGATGAATGGCAGCAAATCCAGTCCTGATGACCCACCCTCCTCTTCTGGCACCCTAAAGCACAGTAAGCGAAGTAAGAGCAAAGACCGCTCCAAGTCAGAGCCTAAGATGCAAACTGCTATCTCAGGCTACTGGAGCTCAGACGACATGCTTGACCGGGAGATGTGCCTCTACCCCCATCACCACGGGGGCAGCAGTGGAGGCCTGCCTTCGGGGGTCATGACTATGGGGCGCCACCCAGACAAATCCCAGTCGCAGTACTTCATGGAGTCCTACAACACCATCAGTGCTCACTCTCTCAAGACGTCACGCAGCAATAATGATGTGAAATGCTCAACGTGCTCCGGAGGCAGCAGCGGAGGTATGCCAGTGGTGGGCACCCTGGATGGCAAAGTGCAGCTGAAGAAGAGCTCGTGGTCTTCTACTCTGACGGTGAGCCGAGCAAGAGAGGTCTATCAGAAGGCCTCAGTCAACCTAGATAAAGCTCTAGTGAAAGCAGAGCAGGGACGCACCTGCCACTTCCTACAGGTAGGACAGTAACAACAGCCCCACCTCTCGCATGTCATGCTTCATGCATCCTGCGGTGTAAGCTGCTCCTCCATGCTTCTGTTATTTCTGTGTGTGTGTGTGTCCTAAGAGGGGATGACTGGGTGAGCATAGACACCATCCTTTCATTCTATGTGTCTTAAATAAGTATTAGTTTCCTGTTGACTTACCCTGGTATCATCATAAAATATTTAGCAAAATCATTACATGTCATCTGCTCATCTGTGAATGAATGGGGAAAGTAAAAGGCAGAAAGTAAGAGTGAGGGAGGATAAAAGAGGAGAAAGTTCTGTGTGGCCTTGCATTTTAACAGCCTGGAAAACAGAGCGAGCAGATCAAGGAAGGATGTTGTCGCTGCAGTACGGCAACTTTCTCCCAGCCGCAAAAGAGCTATCGCTTTTTTTTCTTGAAAGGAAGACAGAAAGGAAAAACAACCTTTCAAGGAGCTCAGCCTGACAAGTTAGTCTGCAGACGTTTTTTGAATCCTTAAAACAAGATGTGCTATTAGCTTCACCGTCTGTGTTTTATGTTCACACATACATGTACTCACATGCACACATTTAAATGGATGCTGAACCATTTTCGTGCGCTTGTGCGACATTCACAGTACATTTTTAAATATGCTGCAAGGGTAATTGGGTAATGGGATTAAAAGTATTACTTCATTTAGTTTATAACATTTCCTCCATAACATTATATTCCTTTGACATCATCACAGACCCCAAGACGTTAAAACTGTCTGTAGTTGCCCCTGACATCAAAGTCAGCTTGGTTTCCTAGATACAAACCGGTCTGTTAAATGATTCTCGCTCTGGATCTCATTTCTTTCACTTCAGAGCTAGTGCCCTAACAGCCACTCACATTGGGACTGCAGTGGTTCTGCTGAACAAAACCCCCTTTGTTTTCCCTCTCTCTCCATGTTTGCTGTCTTTGACCCTCTCTCTTTTTCAGATTAGAGATGGGAAATAGCTTTGCCTTCTTTTATTTTTACCTTCATTAGTGTGTGTGAAAAGTCTGGAGAGTACGCAGAGGCCAGGGTACTGCAACATTTTGTCAAAACCATTAATTCCGTGCTTTTGATATGCTGCATGCATCACAGAACAGACAAAAGGAGGCCTTCGGCACAAACGAGCTTATGGTATGATCAAGCCGGACCCTGCATTGATACGGTTACTATCGAGTCTTTTAAAGCATGATAAGTGCTCTGTGATACTATTATTTATATTAGCACAGTGTAGAAAATGTTCAGCCTTGCTTTTTATTCATGTGGAAGTGTATCTGTACAAATTCTAATGTCTGGAGGGTGACCTGTGTTTGGTCCCGGTTTAGCTTATCCTCCCCTAATCTCTACAGGTGCCTCAGGATGACTGGAGCGGTTTCTCTCCACTGGGGAAGGATGACGAGATCCCGTGCCGGCGGATGCGCAGCGGCAGCTACATCAAGGCCATGGCCGAAGAAGACAGCCCCGACTCGGACTGCAGCCCGAAACCCTCGCCCAAGGTCCAGGCCCGACGAGCCAGCTATCTAAAGGCCACACAGCCCTCCCTCACAGAGATGACAACACTCAAGTAAGCGTCTATTAGGACTGAAACAGAAAGTGCTAAATCACAATTTCCCAAACCCTAAGCAGATGTCTTTAAAGTGCTTGTTTGTACCCAACCAATGGACCAAAATATAAAAGTTTTAGATTTAAAATATAAAACAGCAATTCCTCATATTTGAGAAGCTCAAACTAATCAATCATTTTGCCATTTGTGCTTGAAAAATGTGTTGTTGATTAGTTTCTGTCATCTACATTCATCTACTTAATTGATTAATTGTGACAATATTTATGCGTGTTCATGTGTGGTGTACAGTAACCATATGTCGGCCTGTACATGCTTTTGAACATTATGTTCAAGTGTTCACTGTGGTCATACTGTGCAGTTTCAGTGAAACAGATGGGAGGGATAAGGGAAGGAAAGGAAAAGAGAAAAATCGACACAGAAGGAGATGAAGACAGTCAGTTACTCAAGCGTCTGCCTGGCAGCAGGCTGGCTTATGACTGTCAGTGGCCACAGCTTAATTATCTGTTCTGTGTTTACAACTTCTATCTTCATACAGTTGCTGACCTCTGAATCTCTACAATGATACAAACACAGTGAACAGACTGAGCCTTAATTGAAAATACCTGATGCATGTTCATCTACTGCAGTCTCTTCAAAAGAGCCATATTCTGAAGAAATGCATTGTGGGTTGAGAACAGGCAAGACAGATATTTTCTCGTTTCTTTTTGAAAGATCTGAAGTTAAAAGCCGAGCTTCATCATTTACATATTTCCATGAACTTGTTTCGTGTTGCATAAGGCATTCTCTGCTCAGCCGCATATATTTGACAGCGTGAGCTCATAAAGTATTCAGCAATATTAGAGTCCATCAGGAAGATTTCTCACTTAGCAGAGTCTTGAAACATACTGCAAGTTGTCAAGTTGACAACATTCTCCCCAATTAAGTCCACATAAGTTAACTTGAGCTAACATCTCTTCCTGAAAGAATAGACCATTCCAATTTTAATCACAAAGTGGGAGCAAGAAGAATGACATCCATAATTAATTATTTTGATATTTGGTGTCTTAGAACTTGTTTTTTTCCTCTTTTAATATGACTCTATTCTGTTAGCATTGCACTGAGCAAAATCATGGCCGCAACATTGGCAAAAAGAAGTTCATTTGAGAAAGAACCATCACACAGGTTTAACAAACACAAATAAACACCAATGCCTTTTTACAGACCAGCTTCTTGGTTTACATTTCAGTAATCATGCGTGGACATATTTTTGTGGTCAATGAAGGATTATTATTGAGGTGTCAAGTGGGCTCACTTGAGCACTAGAAATGACACTAAATGGCTATAATGAGTTGTAATAAAACTATAAATACTATAAATGAATATTCCTTACTTTATTATTATTGTTAAGACGGAACTGTATTATAATAATAATAATAATAATAATAATAATAATAATAATAATGTCCATCATACTGCCTTAAAACACAAAAGAAAAGGGGACATAGTGTGTTATGTTGCAGCATGGGACTGTGACTGATTAGCTGTGTAATATACAGAGAACAGAAGAACACCAGTGGGTGCTCAATCATTGTTACTGGTTGCACACACACACACACACACACACACACACACACACACACACACACACACACACACACACACACACACACACACACACACACACACACACACACACACACACACACACACACACACACACACACAATCTTATGTAAGTGCAAGTGGCCCAGCTTGGGGCCCACTAATGACTTGGATTTGGCCCGGGGAATGCCATCATCATCTGATGGAATCCAGTGGAACAAACCAAGCTGCAGTGCTGCACATTGGAGATAGAGAATGAGGAGGGAGCAACTGACGTCTTTTAACAGTTTGTTTTTGGGAGCTGGCACAAGTCTGTGTTACACTCTGCAGTGGTTCAGTAATCAGCTTTGTTGTTCCATATGTTTCAGAGCCCATTTTTTGACCATTGTGTCCTTGACTAGTGAAGAATTTCTCCTAGGAAGTTGTATGATTTGTTACTCTCACCCAACGCTAACCTTCCTCCTTATTAAAACATACAGAGCACAGATAAAGCATGCATTTAAATGACTGGGATTATTCCTTGCAGACAAACACGCTCAGGAGAAAATAACATCCTTTATTGTCTTCCTCAGTCACTAACAGTCATCTTTCTCTTTGCAGCAAATTCATTTATTCCTGGCCTAGATTTTATCATGTCTGGTTTTTATGTCTTATCAAGAACACACATCTTGAATAATGGGTTGCAGTAATCACAACTCCATCTTTCTGTCCTTCCATCGCTCCAACCACAGTAATCACTCTGACAGTGACTAAGAAGAGGGGGAATGAGGAGAAGGTAAAAGGAAATTGAGGATAGTCAGTTTGGACCGAGATTAATTCTCAATTTAGGAACCATGACAGAAAAACTGACTCGGAAGACAAGGTGAAGCAAGCAAAGGGACTAAGTGAGATGATTGAGAAGATCAGACGATTGAGCAGTCAGACGAGAAAAAAAACAATCCAGGATTACGTGAACAGTCAGTAATGCTGTAGAAATCAACAGATGGCTTTAGCCAGTCCTGATCCTTGACTGGCCGAGTGGGACATGTGTTCATTAATGTCACTTGTTCCATAGAGGGACGCCCTGGGACAGGCTAAACCCCTCCCCCCTTTAGGTGGTACTGATAACAGACTGGGTCTACCATTCAAGTTGCCACAAATGACATCATTGGTTCTGCCAATAATCAGCCCCACAGGGAAATCAAGAGGAGATGTAGATAGAGATAATTGTGTGGGTAGATTCTTCCTTGACTTGATTCCTCTGTGCATCATGCACAGTCAGACTGCAGGCATCTGATACAGATTATTCATACCAATCTCTGAGGTTTAAGATGAACAATTCGATTGTTTTTCTTCTTGCGTTGCATGATGTACCTTCTCATTTGACCCATAAGAGTATCGACCTCCAACAAGAAAATTGTTAATATCATGAAACACTGGCTTAAATATCCATTAAAGGAGAATTCCGGTCGATTTCAACACGTAGCTCTGTTGTTTGAAAATTTGGAGTGTTATTACACCGTGTTAATCCCTTGCTAGAGTTAGCACCCAACAGGCTTAAACAGGGCAAGTTTTATTTTCAAAATTAACCACATGCTTATTTTTTAAAGTAAGTGCTGTAGTACAACTGTCAGGAGACAAGGCATAATTAAGGTAAGTTTGGAGACACCATCTTATTTAAGCATTAAATTGATAGCTTACATATTTTTGTTTCATCTCTTTTTTTGTGTTGTAGTTTGTAGACGGTCCCTCAGCTCTCTAACTGCCGTCTCAACACCAGATCTAAACACAGCTGAATTAGCACTACTTTCATTCATTTCTTTCACATCCACTGCAGTCAGATTCACTGTGTTCACTATGAAGGAATCACTGCACATGGGTAGGCTTGTTTAGTGACATTTTGAGCATGATTAAAGGCTAAAAACACATTTAAAACTTGCCCTGTTTGAGCCTGGTGGGTGCTAACTCTAGCAAGAGGATAGCACGGTGTAGGCAGCACCGATTGGTTTAATTTTTCTCTCTACTGACAGCACTCCAAATATACAAACAGCAGAACTACGTGTTGGAATCAACCAGAAGTCTCCTTTCAGAAGCATAGTGTTCCTTTCTACAGAGAATTTTGATGGGAAAAGTCAGATTAAAAAAGAATGAACTGTGTTGATAAAACAACGTGGCAAGCATGAGTAACAACTGAATGCTTTTATGCTCAAAATTAAAAAGCCTGGAGGACGGTCTTGCTACATGGAGATGTATTTTAAAATTAGTAACCGTTTTTCCAAAATCATCACCTTTATTCTCATCTTAATAGCTCATGTTTAAATTTCAAATTAAATGTCCTTCCATTACACTGGCTCTCCCTTCTTCTTCCATTCAAGAAGGAGTAAACTAGTTTGCTTTGCTGTGGTAACCACACTCTATTTTAAGGTGGAAATACATAATTAAAGCAGACCTGACCTGGAGGCAGAGCAGCATAAGAGGTGTGTGTGTGTGCGTGTGTGTGCGTGTGTGTGCGTGTGTGTGTGTGTGTGTGTGTGTGTGTGTGACTCACAAGTGACCATGAGAGACAGAGTGGGAAATAAAGGGATTATTGGATCTTACTCCTCACAGTTGATTTGAGAATAGATGTTGTTGTTGGATGTTGGTTAACTAGGCCATGACGTCCATAAAGAGGAAAGAGAGTGAGCTTTTTAGGTTTCATATCCCCTGATTAATGAATCGTTTAGCTGGCATCCAACTGCTACACAACCTACACACATTTTTTCACATACTCACACAAACACATAGGCGTGATGCATGCTGAGTGAGATTGGAGGCAGGTGAGAGCTAATGAGACACCTATTCATCTTCAATGAAGATGGGGATGTGTTTGTGCATGTGTGTATTTTCGTCTTGATTAATGTGTGTGCTGTATCTGTTTTTATTTAATTGGTGTTAGATTAAGTATACCTCACAGACACACACACAGTTCCTCTTCTGACATATGTATGTGAATGTTCTTACCGTGAAGTGTTTTTACAACAAGCTTACAAGGTTCTTCAAGGACAGACTGCCTAAGCTCCTGCCAGTGTTTCTCAACACTACTGTGCTTGTTCATTAGATAAGGGTGTCTCCTGAAGCAATTGTGGATTGATCCGTATCTCTGGGTTCATTCACATTGCCAAGTACTTTGCAAATACCTTCTCTTACCCTCTTTTCATTGCTTTATCTCTCCTTCCGTTTTCCCCTGCTCCTTTATCTCCTCTATCTCGCTTGCTCTTACCTTTTTACCAAGCTTTTTTTTTTTTAAATGTTCTTCTTTTCTTGTCCCCCCTCCTTTTTTTCTTCCCTCTCTTGCTGCAGGATTTCCACAGAACACTCGCCCAAGCTGCAGATCAGGAGTCACAGCTACCTGCGGGCGGTGAGTGAGGTTTCCATCAATAGGAGTCTGGACAGCTTGGACCCGGCAGGGCTGCTGGCCTCACCTAAATTCCGCTCGCGAAATGAGAGCTACATGAGAGCCATGAGCACCATCAGCCAGGTTAGTGGCACCCAGGGGCCCGTGCCTCTATGCCATCAGTCCTTACACCCCTTGTACCTCCACTGCTATGTCCAATATGGTTGTGCAGGGGGGAGGACATCCCATTTGTAGCTGTCCTAAGGCATGAATTAACAATCAGGTCACCATCCAGCAAAGTATGAATGGTACAAAAAAAAAACAATCTCCCAATTAGTGTATTTGTCTGCATGCCATTATCTGGAGCTCAAATGATTACAGGCATATTCAGATTGGCTAATTTAACAACATATTATATTATATTTCTTTGATTAATTGAAATTGGGATTAGTTCTAAATGGTAATGGGCATTTGCATTGATTTGACAGTTATTAAAAATATCGAAGAATTGTTCGAGAAAACACTCAACAGTGGAGGTTATTGTCATGGCTGCTAAAAAATTTAGCTGTTAGTCATTTTGGATTTTGAGCATGGCTTCATACTCTACATTATTTGGAGTGACAGGGAAGTTTTGCTTACCTTTCGGCCTCGGGCAACGGGGATTTCAACTCCCCTGCGAAGCCCAGCAGCAACACTTTCCCTCGCCAGCTGAATGATGGACCCTTGTGACGTCCCTTCAAGTCCTGGCATGGAGCAGGCCCAGAGGAGAGTGTCACACTGAACAACAAGGCATCTACAAAAATGCCACTGAATAAAAAAAGGTGCTGGTTGGCTCTCTATCTCACTCACTCAATCTCACATTTGACATGAATGCACATAGAGTGTGAACTGACACACGAAACAGAGGCTTTCACCATCAGTGGATTGAATAAAGGTCCACAAACCTTTCTGACTCCAAGCTCTACAGTATGTACTCACACTTTTCTGACTGTAAACTCTCTTCACTGACAAACACCAAACACGTTAGTCCTTAGAAACATCCCATTCCTTTGTTCAACTCTGTTTTTGGACTAGCTGAACAAGGGCAACGTCTAGGAATGGAATGGACCTTCATGTTATCTGCCCTCACACAACCCAATCTGTAACACAACCCCTTCCCGCAAGAGCGTTGTGGAAGTGCGAAGTGTTTGTTTTTTGCTTTAGATCCTGTTTTGAAGCCCACTTGCTGATAATGCAAGTGTAGTCAGATTTCCTCGTATCACATCTCAACTCCCAGAAGTCCTAGCATTCACCCTTCCTAATTCTCACCTTTAAAAACAACATTTGTAGTATTTCACTCTGTTGTACAGACCTTTGAAGTTGTTTCCTACAGTGATTCCTTCCCCTCTGCACTCCTTGGATGTTTTTTTTTGTTTTCTAGAATATATTAATTTTTTCAGGATATGTACATTTCCATACATGGCTTAAAGGTTCAAAAGCAGGGTGGAGTTAAAAGTGTGATCAAATTTGGCTCATCATACTCATAATCTGAATCCAGTATGCTGACTTGTAACAGCATGACTAGTCTTGCTCAACCAGATTGGTCTCTAAACATTATTCACTACAAATTTGTATTTGGATTGTGTGTTCTTAATGGATTTCAGTCAAAAGAACTTTTGTCAGTAAGAGGCTTCTTGGGATCTAGTTTAAAAGACCAAATATACAGCAAAGAAGTGTCAATATCAAACAATTTATTTTTGGCAAGTGTGGTGAATCAGCCTGCATCACATTATGGGAATACTTTCTTCTGTAGCTTTCAAAGTAGAGCATGCAATTTGTAATTCAAGTGTGTTTGTACACAAAATTCCTGCCTACTGAAGCTTTAATCAGTGAAATAGCTCTGTAACATTGAATCTTATAGCAGAGCGATGCTTCCCTGGTATTGCTTCAGTAATGTATTGTCCCTTCTCCTTTGTTTAACACACGGCTGAGGTGCACCTGAGCATTTTTATTTTTCATTTTCCCCTCTGCTTGTACGCTTCTGTGTGGGTTTCTTGGTCTGGGTGTTTGCGTACACGTACTGTATGTCTGCGTGTCCCCTCTTCCACAGGTGAGCGAGGTGGAGGTGAACGGGCAGATCGAGGCAGTGTGTGAGTCAGTGTTCAGTGAAATGGAGTCGCAGGCGGTGGATGCCCTGGATCTGCCCATGCCCAGCTGCTTCCGCATGCGGAGCCACAGCTACGTGCGTGCCATAGAGAAAGGCTGCTCGCAGGAAGAGGAGGAGAGAGGCGTCAGGGTGGGCATCAGGAGCACCAAATCACCCCCGCACACCACCACAACCGTCAGAACCATCCAGAGCAGCACAGGTTGGAACTTGCACCCAACACACACACACACACAGACTGATGAACATGTGTGAACATACATAATCCATAGCACATTATAAATTGATCAGTGTGTATTATTAATGTGCTGTGAGTCTTAAGTTATGCAACATGTGTAAAGTGTCAACAGCAACAACAAAAAACAAAAAATTGTTTCTCCAGTAAGTGGAGAGAGAGATTTATACTTGTAAACAGATTAAATTTTGGATCAACGGCCATAAAATCAATTTCTTCCATTTGTAATTCTCTTGTGTTGAAAACCAGTCCCATTTATCATAAAGGAACGGGTTTCCTTGGTTAGCTGATCAGGGAGAAGTTTAACTTTGCAAACACAGACCCAAACCCTTTGCATTATTATCCATCTGACCCACTTTTTTTTTTCAGATACAATATGATGAGGCAGAACTGTTTTTCACACATAAGAGCTTATTCAAGCTGTAAGCTCACTGGCTGCTGAATCTTATTTTAGCCCTTTTGTGAGCCTCATGGTCTGAAGCGCTTGGCTTTCCAGCATTACGGCTGCATGCAGTATTGATGCTGAGTAGTGCTGGCAACCAGTACTGGGTGCTTGTATGTTTCCTACAGCAAATCCAAACGTCATTCCCCTACATTGTGCACGTTGAGTCACCATCGCCTGACGCACACTGGCTTTCTCCTCCATTCCTTTTTGATGATGCCAATTATAAGACAGCATTTTCTGAAACCCAGTCGTCAAAGTTACAGTCAGCTAATCAAACACATTAACTCCGAATTGGAAGAATGGAAAAACTAGTTAAATCAATTCAAGGGGCTTTAAACTGATTCTGAGAAAACACTTATTTAATCATGTTTAAGACTCACTCTAACTAACTCCCTACAAGTATTCTCTAATGACACTTCTCAAAATATGAAGTTGCATGCCAGTATTTTTGATCATTTCCCATCTATTGGAAAATTCAGGGTAACAACACAATTAAAGGCAATAGTGGATTAAGTTGATTGTTATTGCGTAGTGGTAGTCATTGATTTATAGAATCAAGAGAGGGACATTCAGGCCTTCTTTCCCTGAGGAAAGAAGAGATAATGAAGACCATTTATCAGGTGAGGTGTTGTAGGAACTAAACTCTGGTGTTCGAAGCCAGATAGCTGCTCTGGAGTGCTTCATAACTCTGGTCCTAAACCTTAATACGGGAAGCCTTTCTTTCTCTTACTCCCGGCTGTCTCTCACATGCTTTGTAGATAGAACTGTCTTGATCTGTAACCATTTTCCGATAATGTAAAGATAACTCCTTTAAATCATTCTCAGGTTAAAAAAGTGAATAAGCAGATGTTTGTGTGTGTGTGTGTGTGTGTGTGTGTGTGTGTGTGTTTGTGTGTTATGTAGCGTACATGTCTGCAGCCTTCCTCACAGCTGTTTGCAATTTAATGAACATCCATTTTTTGGCACCTGCGTTTGTCACATGATGTATGGACGTTGTTGAAGTACAGAAAAGAGATCCAATTGAGAGCAATCCTCAGCTCTCTGTGATTGGCTGTCGTCTTCTTGTGACCCTTGACCTTAATTTTCTGCCGATCTTATTGTGTTTTGGATTCAGTTGTAAGTGAGGCTCAAACAGACGTGACAGTGAGAGTGGGTTCAAGTGATATATTATAAGTCAATGTGGAGAGCAGTTCACCGCGGTTGCTAGTGTGAAGGTAGGGGGTTGCCTCAGATTACTGTCATAGTTGTACTACTACACAATGCATCACCTCTTTAGATCTTTACAGCTGAGTCGTCAGTCACTGTAATTAATTAGCCACCTCTCCTTCTCCTCCCGGGGAAGGGCTGTGATTAAAGAGGAGAGGAAGAAAGGGAGATTGAAAGGAGAGAAGAAAAAGATCTCAGTCGTACATTTTGCCTGTCTCACTCTCAAAATGCGCACTACCGCCACGGTCATGTCATGTGGGAGTTAACATAATTACCACTGTCTGACTTTTACACACTGTTCACGCAGTATGTGAAATACAGGGATCGCAGGTGTTCTCGGACCCTTTAATTACCGCCAGTAAACATTAATTTACCTCCAAATCTACGTATTTCATATTTATCTGTGATGTGAAGTTTTTTGCATGTTGAAATGTTTAAGTGTAGTGCGGAGGAGCAGCACAGAACATGTGGCTGGCACTGAACAGCTTACTGTGTGAACACTAGCACACACTAGTATGGACAAACTGTAGAGTGATGCCATACTCATAAATTAATGCAAACTATAAATTTAGGCTAATTAATACAATCCTGCTGTTCTGCATATTTAAAGCCAAATTTACATCCGGTACATATGATATGATTTTATTTATTTATTTATGGAATGCAGACGGTGCCCCAGTATAAAAAAAGTAGCATTTTGTGTAAGGAAGAAGACATTTTTCATATGGAATAAACATGTCATTATGCACTTTAAAATCCTTATTTATCCAAATGAGAGAACAAAGACAGTGCTTGAACTGTCCTTTTCTCTTTTTGAATTATGATATCAGGGTACCCCCCTCATGGTGTGTTTTAAACACAAGTTATAAGTATTACTACAAGATTTTTCTAAAAGTTCTTACATATCCAACTCTGCAGTAAATATTTCAAAAGTGACAAAAAAATTAAAAACAAACTTATCCTATTAGCCCGCCAAAGTCATTGAAGGTAATTAAATGCTAGAATGTGCAGTAATAGTCAAACTAGCTCTTATGAGCAGTGTGCAATATGTATATATGTATATATATGTATATATGTATATGTGTATATATGTGTGTGTATATATATATATATATATATATATATATATATATATAACCCACCATATTTATTACAGACATTTAAAACATTCTCTTTTTTTGCTTTCACCTATAAACTAAACATAACTCAGGGTACTGTGACTTCCTGCCGAGTAAACAGTCACAGCTTCTTTGTTTTTCCACGATGCTGGAAAAGCATGCGTGCAAACGCTCATATGCACACACACACACATTTATTTCAAAGGGACTCTTTTGGGACCCCATAGTGAGAAGTGAAGACGTTGTTGTGGTAAATATTGTATGATGATTTAGACGGATGGTTCAGGCAGCAGTTCCAGAAAACAGCTCCGCGATTATGTGTTCTGCTCCCACTTGTCCCTGCGGCGAACCACCAAGATATCACACGCATGCACACACACACTTACAGACAGGTGAGAGACCTATCAGCTTCTGCTCATGCCCCTCCAGTTGGCCCACTGCGCTGCTCCAACCCATTTATATTGATGATTGGTTTAATCCTGAGGAAGGGGACCAATATAAGGGTCTGTCCTTTGATCTCTTCTCTTTGAACATCAAGTGGCTGTGGCTGCTAGTGCCTGCCTCAGTCTGTGCCCGGGCACGCACACACACACACACTCACACAAACCAACCCATACAGTCACTCATGCATATTACCATTACATTGGACAGAGATGTTGGCGTATCGGGTTCTTTGGATCAGTTTAACACCATCTGGAGCAAATCCCCTTTTACAGCTTGGGGAAATCCATAGCAATCGGTTAATGTGAGGATTTTACTGCCTCTAAGCCCTTGCTCCTCAGCCCCGCGTCGTCTCCAGTAACATCTTCATCACCTCTTCACTCTGCTTTTTTCTTTACCTTTCTCAGCTTCTTACATAACAGCTAGATCCCCTGCTATTTCACAACAGCAGTTAGGTGTGGGGGTAAATCAACCTGTTTTTTCGACGAAGATAAATTGGAGACAAATTGACCTTCAATTAGAAAAAGTATACACAGACCTTAAGTCTGGGAATTGCCCCATAGTTTCTTTTTTTCTTCCTCTCACCCTCAGCTTCCCAGGCGCACTGACCTGCTGTCAATTATCCAGCCTCATTTTCTCAGCATCTATTTTTCAGAGGTGCTGAGAGATTGGCTGAAAAGAGTGTCTTTGGCTTCTGTAATAGGGTACAGGACAATGTTTAATTCAATGGCTGTGAATTTCCTACGCCCCCGAACAGAGGCGTTGTGCTCAATAATGCATTTCTTAAGTAAGCTTTTGAGGCATTCTTGTTACTCATTTTGCTGATGGTACTGTCAAACACTTAGTGGAACACCTTTTCATTTAGTTTCTGATGCAGCTTTGGGTACACTTATCTATTAGTTGTGTAGCTAAAGCTTGTGAATAATGAATACATGATTAGAACTCAATCTATGTATGTATGTATCCATCCATCTATCTATCTATCTATCTATCTATTTATCTAGAAACCAAGACATGTACTGATATAATTAAAATGTGTTGCAAAGGCATGTTGCCATTTCAAACTTTTTCATTTTGCTTTAATACCATAATGTGTTAAAAAAACAGCTAGGAATAATCTAACTAATAGGACTGCAAGAAGACATCCTATTTTATATCATCTTAAGATCCCACACCTAACATTAATCATAGTTATGTTATATATAATTTCATACATCCTGGCTGTAATGCTAATTACAAAGGCAAAAGTGAAAGTTGCTATATATAAACCTCAATATGCTCTTTTTAGTCTAGAACAGTAACCTAATAAAATCACCCTTACTAGGCTCACGTGTATTCCCAGCTCTGTCTATAGTACAGTGCTTAAATAAAGGCTGTACAACACTGCCCCCAGGGGCGCAGTGTAACAGCACTGCACTCATGTCCTTTCTTCTTACAGTAGCTGTGTGTGTGAGGGGATGTTAAAACTACCAGACAACGTGACCCAATTAACAATCACTGTCATCATCACTGGCACTTTTCCAAGAGTTCTGTTCTAAAAGAGCTTGTGAGAATAAATATCTTTTGTGATAATTATAAGTGGCAGGGTGGAATCAAAATCAAAGTCCAGCACTCATCCAAATCCCACCTCACACCTTCATCAGCCCACGCAAATGTCCAAGAGCAAGCCTTAAAATTTGTTTTTTATATGTCAGGACGACTCGGTTCATATGTTATAAAAAGGAAAGACATTTACTGCTCAAAGGTTCCCTTTCAGTTTTAAGAAGGTCCCCTACTCAAAGTGGGTTTGAGTAGGACCAGAGGTGAAAGGGCCCTGTGGCAGCATTAGGTCCTGAGAACACTGATCTTGTTTCATGCTGCTGCAGTCAGTTACTGGGGATTTGGCCATCTGTTTGCCTGTTGTGTCTGTGAACAGAGAGTGATGCGTTCAAAGCAAAGTCACCCCCTGTGTAAACAAAGTACAGTCAAGTTATTGCATGTTGCCATGCAACCTATCAGCGGATTTCTTACCAGATTAAAAGGATAAGAGATCAGATAACAGATCTATTTGTTTGTTAATGTCATGTAAGTACACAATGATCTCTACAAGAACATCATAACTCCATCAATCCCCATTGTAAAATTGCATGCAATAACAAGATGCATACCTGTATTAAATCATTGCCCCCTGGGTATGAAAATGCTCTACTATAACCCACTTTACTAAACCACAAGGTGGCAGTCTTTGGACTGAGTTTATCGTTCACATCTTCTGTTTGGCTTGATACTTTTGTGCATGTGGGTGACACAGTCACTCCAGCTGTATTGAGAATCAAAATGCAAAGCACATCAGTTTATCATTGTGTAGCTTTAAACTTAATTTTATATTTAGTTTCAGTTAGATTGGCTCACTGAGTGAGTTCCACAATTTTGACATTGCTTTATAGAATAGAATGGAATAGTTTGTCATTACAGACAACAAAAAGCAGTTTAGCAGCTCCACACTGACAACATAACACAACATAAAAAAACACCAACAGTTATACCAGGATATTTTATCCTGGCATAACTGTTGGTGTTTTTTTGATCAAATGAACAGACTTTTTTTTTTTTTTTTATGACTATTTTCGGGGCATTTTTGGCCTTTATTCTGACAGGACAGATGAAGACACGAAAGGTGCGAGAGAGGGGGAATGACATTCAGCAAAAGACCGCATGTCAGATCCTCTATATATATATGGGCGCCCGCTCCACCAACAGTGCTACCCGGGCGCCTAAAATAAATAAATAGATTTAAGCTAAAACAGTTGCATAAGGGATTAGGGTAGATGAAAGTGCATTCATTGCTAAGAGACAGACAAACAGGCAACATGCCCAAACAGAACAGTCCCAGGTGTAATAGCAGTTCTTTTTCAGGGGCCATTTGGGGTTATGCATTTGACAGCTTTTGGATTGAAGCTGTTTTTTAACCTGTTTGTTCTGGACTTGATGGACCTGAATCTCCTACTAGAGGGGAGTGGAGAGAAAAGAGAGTGGCCACGGTGTGTAATGTCCTTGAAGACACAACTGGCTTTCTCCTGCAGTCTACCATTATATTTTCAGCATCACCCGAAGACATACAAAATGTTGAATAAAAGTACTTAAAAAAGTATTCCTGACTATGTATCAGACAATAACTTGAGTTATTTATTGAGCAGGGTTACAGTTAAAGTTCGGAGTACTAAGGCCATGTCTTCTGGAATATTTCCGGAAATCTGGCAGGTTTAATATTAAAATGATATCAGAGTTTACATTATAATTACATGCACACTACATAATGTGGTTTTGTATAAATATATTAGAATAGAAGTGGACTAAGGGCATCAATATTGTGTTTTCTCAAATGTTTAAATTTATTTCTGTTTTCCATCAAATGCATTTGAGGTGAATTATGTTATTTGTTGAACTAATGCATTAAAAGTACGTTTAAAAAAAATCATAAAACAAATGCATACTTAATACTAAATCATAAAAAAGGTTAGACTATAATTTACAGAGATGACAATTTAATATCCTATAAAAAAGAGTAAACAGCTAAAGAAGATGTGATATGTAGGCAACAGAGACGCTATAGAAGTCAGAAGGAAAAGTTATAGAGCCAATGCAGTAAAGTTTCCTGGAGGACTGTGAAGGGGACTGTCCCACCCAGTGCTGAATGAGCTAAAAAGTGTTTGTGTGGGGCGGGGGGTGCGATCAAGGCGCGTCCACATCCTGACATAAGATCCAATATCGTCAGAGTGAAGAAGGAAAAGAGGGAGAGAGGTCTCCTCCTGCCATCTCATCTCGGCTCAGTGTTGCGGACTCGCAGCTTTCATGACGTTCCTTCAGTGTTTGCACAGCGCGCTGCTCGGGATGCGTGATTACTGGATTCGCCTTTGTGAGTAGAAGCCGCTGGTGTGTTTCTCTATTGTTTGAGAGTGAGGCATGATGACCGATGGCGAGCTGCGCCAAGAGTCAGGGGCAGGAAGTTAGAAAATGTGGCCTTCAAAATAAAGGCAACATGATCGGTAAAGTGGGAAAAAACTAGCGAAATGCCAAAATAAAATTCTATCGCACCCATGTAAAAGACATTACCATTGTAGCCCCATAGTGTAGCACCTCATATTAAAATCAGATAAGAACACGAATGGGCTAACAACAATGGAAATTTACTAGGCTACCCTACGTCATTTACATTAAAAATATAGCTTACCAGTGAAATGTAAAGTGCGTCACTGAGTTTTACTTTGAAAGTAGTGACCGGAAGTCACGTATTTGTTGTGTGAAGCTTGATGCTTGAACTGTCAGCGCCCATCCCATGCTTTATGCTTATTCATGCTTTACATGAAAATGGACGAACGTTGTTCATATTTAATAACGATAACAAAAAGACAAGGACAGGACCTCAATAGTTAATGAACGCCATTTGAAATAAAAAATCATAAATTTGAGTTTGATTGTGATATTTCTAAACTAATTATACTGTAAAATGAATTATAACACTTATAGATTAAGTAATAACATTTAAATTAAAAACGACATTAAAAAAAATCTTTCCCTTTGTGTACATGCCTCACGGCTGACAAGCTCTTCTTGAAACTGCTATTAAACAAATATTCAGCCATGTCCCCGGCCCTCTGGAACTGGTTTTCCCTCCAAACTGGACTCCATGTGAGTAAACACCAAGATTAGCCTACTTGCTATTTGCAGGAAATGTTGAACACCTTCCAGCTCCCGGTCTATTTCGGTATCGTATCTCTGATGGGAGGATGACAGGTGTGGCCTCCATCACACAGAGCAACCCTCGGGGGGCTGGAACTGGAGTTCATGCTGTAAGGGTTCATCTCAGACTTCTGTGCTTCTTATCCAAAAGGAGATGTTGAGTCCCACAAACCTTACGGGAAGAGGGATCATTGGTGCCACTTCCTAGTTTGAGGCCTGCTAGGGTAGATGGAGGGCCCCTGACCCGCTATTGTGTGACAGACGAGCAGTCTGTAGCCCCATGCTTCCAACCCACCATCTGTGTTTCAGTGAGTCATGCGCAAGCTGCATTCTCACCACTATTGCCAGCTATGCTGCCTGCCTGCTTACCTACCAGCTTCCCACTTTCTATTTTCGGAGGAGGCTCCAAGACACTCCGGAGCACAGCATGCCACACACACATACTGTACACACCATCTCTCTGAAGATCCAAGTAGGCAACAGTCACATGGGATAATGTTAGTTTTGTGTAAATGACGGAGTTAAGGAAGGCTTAGCTGTTGACTCATACATACAGGAAGGCCTTAGTCACACTCAATAAATAAAAGCTGTTAAATCTGTATGGAACACTATCAATCAATACATTACTTTGAATGGGATATCATTGTTTATACTCAATCCATTTCTTTGATTGATTCTTTGTTTTTATCATACGTTTTGGCTGACTTTATTCTGTTTTGTGTTAATACTATAAAGCCATTTTCCATCAGCTGAATCTCATTACCTTCTTTGCTGTACCTATTTCACCCTGAGGGATCATTAGTTTCCCTCAGTTTTATTTCATAAAGTACTGGCTCAAAATCCCATTTCTTTGAAGGAACAATTATACAACCATATTTTGAAGTGCCAGCTGTTTGTTAACTAATTTGCAGTAAACGGTTTTCAGAATGACATTGAGAATGTCATTTTAAAGAGTAGAATTATTGGTTGAGTAAAGCTTTAGTGCTTAATGTTTTGATATTAATGAACATCTGTTACATTCAAGCCATTGTGAAATAAGTTGCTACAAAGCTAATTAAGACTATAAGCTCCACACAACTCTCTTTGTATTTCTCAGTATGGCTATATTCAGCAGATTGTGCTTCGCGTAGAAACTTGAGTGAAGATAATTACCTCTTCTGAAGAGTCCATCAGGCTTTTATAATCCTCCGTGTCCTCCTTGAAGACTACATACTACAGCTTTGAGTATTTCAATAAGGAAAATGTTAAGTAACATTTTGGTTTGACTTACTTATGTGGATATGTATAAACCGGTTGAGAACCAGATATGTTGTATTAGGGTTTAACTCTGGGCTAAACAACTGATGTAATGTAAGAGATGGTTAGCTTAGGATAAATAGCAGAAACCGGTTAAAACGGGCTCTGGCTCTGTCCAAAGGTTAAAAGAAATCTGCCAACCAAAACCTCTAAAGCACACTAATTAACATTTTATATCCTGTTTGTTCAATTTGTACAATAACAAAGTGTAAGATGACATGTTATTCATCTAAACAAGTATCTTATAATCTTACATCTAGCCTACTTAATGTCAATACAACCATGTAACAGTTTACTTTATATTTGCCTGATTTGTTACAATTATAATATTGAGTTCCATCTGAATGTACAGACCCACCCAACTATTGTGTCACATTTGCAATGGTCAGAGAAACAAAACTGCTGCTTAAAAGTATTACCAAGTTATGTTGCTAATGCCCCTCTAATGTGGAAGCTGCTAAATATATGTTTTAAATACAGTAGCTCATAGTGTTTGTTCTGAAATGTTGGATTGATAGCTCTATGCTGTTATATTTGTTGTTTATGAGTTTGGGGTGGTTTAGTGCAGTGGATGGAACTTAGTAGGAAAATCCTGTTATGTCAGGTTTGTTTGGCCGTATGTGACTTCAGGGACTAACAGAGTCGGTCACAGTTTGCAGCTCTCCTCTCTCTGTAACTTCTCTTTCTCTCACTTCAGTGCAGTGAGGCTTTATTGAAATGATACCATATTGCCAAAGCCCACTCCCATGAGTCTCTCCCCAACTTTATCTCTCTCAATCATGTCCTGTCAATTATTTAGTCATATTGTCCCAGCAACCCTCAATTGTAACAGGCACTAAGACATTAGCTTCCCCCTTCTGTCTTTCACCGCATCTTTTAAGTAGCAATTATCATGTTAAAGCTAAGCTTGCAATGTTCTTGCCAAAGGAAAGGCAGACACTTTTACTTACTTCACACAGTGAAGGTATGAGGTGTCCACATTTACTCTTACTTTGGATAGTTATGATAGTCATAAACACATCTCCCTTACTTAAATTGTCTGCTTCTGATGTCTTTCACTAAGTCTCCCTGCATATGTTCTGTTTCTTCTCACTCCCTTACTTTCTTTCACTAGCGTCTTAAATTCGTGGTGCTGTGGGCAAAGTTAATTCCAAATTTCTAGTAGTCCACATGAAATGCAGAAAAAAGATAACAGGATTATTTTTTATTTTTAAATAGATTTAATTTTTTTTATATTTGTAACATTTTTGATTTACACCACATGGCATTGCAAGACACAACTTAATTCATCAAAAATGTAATAGAACACCTTACGGGGGCATATATACAAAACAAAAAAAGTCTAAAGTTATTCTGATGAAGGGCATATTTCCAATTTCAATGTTTTGTATAAGAATAGCCAACTCATAATCTATTTAAAAAATTAAAAAATCCCTTTTTTACTATACTCATATATTCCATGGTTTCCAGTAAAAATCACAATACCAAACAAAGTTAAACTCACTGTATTCATCGCTGAGATGAGTCCAGTTTAAACATCTAGTGATAAAAGGCCAGTCAATGTTTGAAATTTCTTCAGAATTCTTCAGTAAAAATTGTGAATTAAAAGCACAGATGAAAATTGTTTTGACTGAATGTAACTGCTGCATTATTGTGGGCATCAACAAAAGAAATGACCAAAGTAGAACCCCTGTCTTTTCTATGAAATACAAACTTACAAACTAGATCATCCCAAAAAAAAGAGTTACCTTTAATGTAATTTGTTAAGTGTGAGGTAGATATGCTGGATATTAAATAAAAAGGACAAAATATAACATTGAGTCAAAATTGCTTTCTATGTTTTCATTCAGCAGTCATTTCATTGTATTTATTGTTCAGTTTTTATATTTTGGTTCATCACCAGTAGATGGTGCTTCATTCCCAGTTTGAGAATATATCCAGCTTGATGTCTCACCATAGCAGTGGGTCTCAGTAAAAAGAGCAACTCACAAGTTTTCTCTTGTGTTGGTGCTATCAGACACAATTTTAGACATACTGCGTGTCTTATCAACAATTTGTCTGTGTGTGTGTCCAAAAGACCGAGATAGAGAAAATGAGTGAGACACAGTGCCCCTGAATCATGACTGACATCCATGCTTTGCTAGATGTATATGGGCCTGAGAGACATGGAGATCAAACAATGTTCATTGAAGAGGAAGGCTCCTTTGAGCTCCATGAATCCCTCCTGCCATATCTGTCTTTCAGTCCCACACACACATAGAGTTCTTCATGCTCTGGCGTTAATTACAGGAACAGATAAAGCCCTGACTTAGCAATGTGTGTTGCTGCATGTGAAATACACCTGTGTGTCAGTGGATCAAAGTTGCCATCCTCTAAGGTGGAATTATTATACAAAGAGGGGATACATTAACCAGTACTCTGGTGTCATCCATCTCTCTTACTCTCTCTGTGTCACACACACATACATATATATACACACACACACACACACACACACACACACACACACACACACCTGCATAACGCTGTCATCCCGCATGCTTTGATGGTGCCAGTAGGTGTGTTTGACAGGAAACAAGGGCCGGGTTGAGGCATGTGGTGACACACTCGCACACGCAGTACATACATGTGGAGTAAAAAGGAGAAAGGCCCGCGTTGTGGTTGGCAGTCATACCTGCATGGAGCTTCTGAGCATGTGGGTGTGTGTGCAACCATGTGACTGTGTGGTGTCAGAGTGTCTGTGTGTGGCTTCTCCGGGATCAAGCCTGAACTAGGAGCCTCGATGTGCGTAAACTGTGATTTGGCTATCTCTCTTCCTGGAGGAGATAAATCCTAACCATGCTGGTGTGTCAGTCACTCAGTAATTACTTCATCCTGTCACGACTGTCTGAGAATGCAAGCCAGTGGGAACTTGCACTGTCACTCTTTCATTGACAAAAGGCAAAAGCAGTCGGCGTCGCTCAGTGTCAGTTTAAGGGTATTTTAAGGCTAAGAAATTACTTTACCATAGTATCAATCATGTGTAATCATTGTGCATTTTCAAAATCTGAATTGATAGTGATTTCCTGCCTGGACATGCTTTAAAGGAGAATAAAAGTCAATAGGATTAAACTGCAGGACTTAAAGCTTTTGTTAGTGGCTGTTAGGTGTTCATGTTTACTTACGACTTAATTGGTCCCAGCTTGTTATGGCCTGGAATGCTTTGATTATAGCCATTTAGGGAGGAAGAGTGGCATTTGGATATCTTTTGACACAGGAAGAGAATGTCATTCATTCCTCCCCTCCTGCTCTTGGTTTGAAGAAATTAGATGGGCACAAGGAGGAGCTGACAGGGCTATGGTAAACTGGCTGAGGCACTGGACCCCCTGCTGTCACACAAGCTTCCTGCTAAAAGAAGGAATCAGTAGATTTACTTTGAGGATCCCAAATGTAAAGATGTACACACACATGTGTGATCAGGTGGACAGGGGGTGCTCTGTCAGGTAGGGGCTTTCCCACTCCTCCCTTTTTGCTCTTCCTGTCTGTGTTTTAACATCAGAAGGAGCAAAGGAAATAAGCAAAGCCCCAAAAGGATTTTCTTAGTGTTTACTGTGGATGATCCTCATGGCTCCTGTATGCTAAAGCCGGGCAAGGCAGGGCCCGCAAACTCAAAGCTCTCGGTGGGTGAAAAACAGAAGAGGGGTTAGGATATAGAGTTAAACCTCCTCCAAGGACACTAAAAAGATGAAACATGCTTTTTGCTCTGTTCTCTTGACAGAATGTTAAAGATTTTTTAGACTTTACTTGGCAGCTAAATTGTGTGGTTCATGTTGCTTCCACTGTTCAAGAGAGAAGGAAGTATGTTAAAGTAACTCTGGGGAATGGTGCATGGCTGTAAGTGGGTGGTTTGGGCTGTGCAGTGTGGGAGGCAAGGCCCCAGTGCAAATTAAAGACTTCTCTGTGAAAGTCCCAGACTCTGTGTGTGTGTGTGTGTGTGTTGGTGTGTGTGTGTGTGTGTGTGTGTGTGTGTGTGTGTGTGTGTGTGTGTGTGTGTGTGTGTGTGTGTGTGTGTGTGTGCGTGCCTATGTGTATGCGGCCGGTGGGGAAGAGACCCAGTCCTCCCTCTTTTTATTTTTTTTCAACCAGTCATTAAAAATAAGCCACAACTCACCCCCGATACACACTGAGAGAGACAGCAAGAGGGAGCGAAAGAATGCATCTCCTCTTTCTCCTCCCTTTCTTTGAGCTTTGCTGCTTCACTAACCAAGTAAAACAGGGAGGAAAGGGGGAGGCTGTGATCAAGGGGTACTGATTCCACTCAGAGGTTTTTAAGACTCACACTCAGACCCCTCCCCCGTGTTAAGAGAGGCAGGAGTTTTTTTTCTATCAAGGAGGAGAAAGAGATGAATGGGGAAAGGAATGCAGAAGACAAACGAGTGCTCTCGGCAGGAGAGTGGGAATGTTGGAGAGACCATTGTTCCTCCCCCATCAGATTCTGCAGGGAGTGGATGTACACACGTAGGAACAGAGGGGTGTAAGAAATCACACCTGAGAGACAGCTCCGTAGCTTCTACTCTGATATTCATATTTTCCCTGAGACATGGCATTGCTCGCTGGTTTGGACATACACAGATGTAAACACACACAGCCAGTGCCTATAGCTGCCATCTCGTCTTTCCCTCCGCCCCCCCTCCCTCCCTTCAACAGGATGTATAGGGTCAGAGGGTCAGGATTGGAAACCACAAAAGACAGTATGCGTCAGTATAGCCTGGTTCTTGTTCCAAATCCCCCTGTAGCTCCTCTTGTACCTCCTACCTTTTCTCCATACCCCACTTTTTTTCTCTCAATTTCCTCTTTCTCTCTCTCTCTCTTAACTTTCCATCTCCGTCTCTCCATCCATTCCCCCCTGCCTGCCCCGTTCCTCCTCTCATATAGGAGGCACAGAAGGCCTTACGTTTGGTTTTAGGCCCAGATGGCTTTAGCATGCCTCTGGCGGTGGATTAAGCCTGCCAGTGTCTCCTTTCCCCTCCATATGCAAGTGGTCAGGACAAAGAACGTCAAACAGGGGAAAAGGAGGAAGGAATGCAAGGGAAAAAAACAGGACTGTGAAACAACACCCGTGGCTGATGTTTCACGGCATTCCTGGAAGAGTAGACTTAAACGCTTGTAAAAACCGCCAGCCAGCCTTCCTGTTACTTTTGTGCCCAGTCATTTTATGAATCAAGTTCTTACTTTTTTTTTTGCTTCTTGGAGTTAATCCCCAGAGTGCTTGTTGCATGCTAACCATGGAAAGGAGAAGTGAACTTTTGACCACATTCTGCTGCATTTAAATGTAAATCTCAGCTGCAACAAGCAGTGATCCTTCATGTAATGACATGACATCGGCATTGTGTTTCAGCCCTCTCACTTAAGGCCGTGTGTCAGCCCCTTGTGTTTTTGTCTGTTTTGCCGTGTGTTTGCTATATTGGCCATGAGTCTATTATTCCCCAGGCTTGCGGTTATAATTTTCTGTATGCGGCTGTAACTGCACAGACTTTTAGTTCTTGGGAACAGTCTGTCATCTTTTATGTGTTTATCACTTGGAGACAGTGTGGTAGCAACATATTGCTGTGTTGTGGGTATTTTTAGCATAGCAGACAGTGGCCTAAGTGGCCTGTATTATCCACTCAGCAACACATATACCACCATTTAAGACTGTCCTCTCTTCTTCTTTCACTCTTTGTCTCTGTGCGCATGACATTAACAAGCTCCACATTCAGAGATTTATGTAGACCTAGTCACAGCTCAATTACAAAGCCAGTATAATTTGATGACCAACTGATCTCCCCCAGCTACATGATTTTGTTTTTAGGTATGCCACGACTTGCTACAGTTGCTCATGCTGTCATTGTCGGCAGTCTACTCTTAAAGTCAGTTGGTGAGCAATGCTGTGGGAAATGAGTGCAGTCATTGCATGCATGAGATGTGTGGGTGTGTTAGCTTTAGCAATGGGGCTAATGTTTGGATTTATGCCCCACAAAGCAGCTGGAATGGACAGGAACTGAAGGAAACGGCACAATAAACGTATCTTCTGTCCGATCCCCTTTTCTCACGTCTCTTTCTGTTATAGTGTCTTTTTTATCTCTCTCCCTCTCCTCTTACATTGAGTGACTATGCTCTCTCTTTCAACCCCCTGCAGGTAGGTCTTTTGGACAGAAACAAAAGACTCATGTGTCTCTTCATGTGGTTGTGGACTAGTCAGGGTAAAGCCCTTGCCAAGGAGCAACGGAATACAATGGAAATGGCCTGGAGCCGTTACAGGGCAGGTCTAATGAGAAAGCTGCCGTCATGTAAGAAACGTCTTTAGGAGATTAGCTTGCATGCTTCAGTACTGTGAAGGGAGGAACTTTGGGATTACATATTTATACCAAATCTTGGATGATTGTATGTGACAAAAAATGTCATCTAGCTTCTATTAATAGTGGTAATGTGTTGATGAACAATTACACTGCTGTTAGAAAAAATGTCAGTTATTTTGAGATTTTAGGGGGATATAAAACAATCAGTTACATATTTCTGGAAAGACATCACGTCCCCGACATAGGTAAACACCCATCGAAACAATTCATCTTCAAAGCAGTAGGTCATTTCCACTGCATGGTTAGGCTCAACTCAACTCAGTATTGGTACCAGGCGCTTTTCTGTATTTCGTTTTCCACTGCAGATAGCACCACCTTAGTGTATGAGGGATTCTTAGCCATATCGATACCGCATGAAACTGCTGTGGCATCTTTATCGCTGGATCCTTTCATTGGCAACAAAACATTGTTTTGCGTTTTGCGGGCCAGTGAAGTAAAAGAAATTGAGGCCTTGAGTGATGATAGCTTGGCTTTCTAAATAGCTGGTTTGTGCAGGATGTCCCGTGTCACACTAGTGACGATTCTCTTTGACCAATCAGTGGTCTACATATTTTAACTCCAACTTCTACCATTGACTGAGGTTGCTTAGAACCTTGACTGATGTGGTACCAAAAAATTGGCCATAAAAGAGGAATGCATGGAACCGGGCTTTCTTTTTTTAACTTGAAGCTCAGGAAAGTGGGTTAAGTGAAGTTAATCTATTGCGTAAGAGTGCGCAGCTGCCTGCCAGGTTAGTTGTGGCTGACAGTTAGTAAACACACTCTTATCTAGTGATTCAAGAGGCACAAACCTGCTATACCAGTTACCCACTGTTGACATGGGTTTCTGTCAAAAAGACACAGTGAGCACAAGGCTTTGTTGATAGCAATGTTGGACTGAGGAAACCAGAGGCATATCTATATGCTTTCTTATGCATGTTTATGTTTATTTTAAGAAAAACAAAACAATTTAAATGCTGCAGGATGTTTACAACACTGGTACCATTTGCACTGAGAACTCCCTCCCCGACAAGCACTCACACATGCTAAATATACTTCTTTAAAAGGCGCTTGCAGACTGCCACCTTCCCCTCATACATACACAGGCGCAAACAGTGAGCTATTGTGTCTGACAGAGTTTAGGCATCTGGAGAGCAGAAACCCTCTCTGGTGACCTCTGACCTCTGGTGGCTGAGAGGCGTAGACTGACATGAGGGTCTCTGGGAGACTTTCAGGTGACTCAGACGGCTGTCAGAATACTTTTAAACCACTATTGTAAATGCATGTTTTGTTGTGTCTCTGCAGTATTTGCTGAATAGCATTGATAAGTGCTGAGCAGCAAACCCGCTATCTCAACTTATTTCAACACGTCAAAACACATTGAAACTCAAGGCTTTTTTGTAATTCATTTTTTTAATTTTTACAGTAAGTCATAGGAGTCTAGTAAAGGCTGTGTTAAGTCATTTATAAAGTGCTTTGCATTGCTGCTTTGTTGTTCAAAACAGCAGTGTAATATCATCCTGTGTGAACCTTTCAGGTAATTGTCATGCCATGACTACCCCGGAAACCCGGTGACAAGCTTTTTGACAAGGATCCAATACAAACTGGTTGGTATGGTTTAGTACTCTGCAGCACAAAGCCCACGCTTCAGGGCTAGAAACATTATTGGATATTCATTTGTAACATAGTGGCACCCAGTAGTTGTCTCTACACTGTTATCCTTGTCTTTGATTTTAAAATGTATGTTGGCTGCAACCCATTACTCCTGCTGCGTTTCTCCTTGGCTGGTGTTTAGGTGGGTGTCAGTGCAGCTGCAGTGTACCCTGTCAAGGTAAACGAATAGCCAACAGAAGCTCCCCTCTGCTTGCTGCTGGTACAACGCCAAGCCTCCCAGCAAACTTCATGTTGCTATTTGTTGCTATGGCGATGCCATCACAAAGGACTCCAGCTGGTTCTGGTGTGTGTGTTTGTGAGGGAGGGGAGAGAGAGAGAGGGAGACGGACAAATGGACAGAGTGAGCAGACGGAACCAGGCAGTAACTCTCTGATTTACCCTTGTCCCTCCTCCTCCTCCTCAGTCTTGTTCAACTCCTCTTCTCTGTTCACTATTCTCTGCCCTCTCCCCTCTGGCAGACCCTCATCCCAAACACAGGGCAGCTGGGCTCAGCTGTCAATGTTCCCCCATACTGACCGCCCCCTTTCCGGGCCTTTGTATTTGTTTGGATGATGGTGGATTTGCCCTTGGTCCCCGCGCGGGGGAGCCCGTTCCTGTTAGCTAGCATCTTAAACCAAACCGTCTGCTCCTTGAAGTGGCCTATCACACAGATACACAGATTGGAGATTACAAGGTGGTTGCTTGCCTTCAATCTGTCTAGTAACGTGAATAAAATGATTAAATAAAGGAAACACCTTTGCAGACACATAAATGGGACACAGTGATCAGCAGAGCCAAAAAAAGAGGTGGCTAGCGTGTATGTTTTTGTTCTGGCGGCAGGAGAAATGAATGGAGACTTTGCTTTGTCTCAGGGGAGAGAAGAGGGCTTTCTTTGATATTATCAAGCCCAGAGGTTGGGGAATGCTCTGCCAAGAAGAACTGCTATTCACACTCGCTTGTCAGCATGGGACTTTTGAAGTATTTGTCAAAAGAGGATTTGGCAGAGAGCCACTAGAGGTTTGTCATTCACAAACTCTTCTCTTTGGGATAACAATGCTCTATGAGGGAAGAGACATGAAATTCCACAAATCCATTTCTATTAACTGTGGAAGTTGTTCTTAGTTCCCAAGAGAATATGAATGATGTCTTTTTTTGTGATCAAAGCTCCACTAACCTGATATTAGGGAGTGACCGAAAAGAACCTTGTTTTGTGCTCATCAGTGTTTATCTGTGGTTGGTAAAGAGTTTGCCCACATTTCTTCTCTAGGGTCTGATGGAATTCTGCGTCACATTCCCACTTCCCTCTGTCCTTGATAGGTTGTGTATGTGGGAGGTCCAGGGCAGTGTAGCTGTCTAATGCTTTAATGGCTGCAAGAAGATCAAACTGTTTTCTTATCATTTGGGTGGAAATTGGAAACTTCACTGCTGTTTTATGAGGATAGTTGTTTTTGGTCAGGTGATTTCCTCTCACTTTTGTCAGACAGACAAGAATTAGATTTACTTTTAAGTTAATTTTAGAATTAATTTATCGTTCAAATTTGTATGCAAACTTTCCTTACATAGGAACTTCTATACATTAATTTTGCAATATGTTTGATGATGCATGCTTACATCCAAGTCACTGGCATGGGCCAATGACTTGCCCAGTCACTGTTGACAACAGCTCCTGATTAATGGAGAGCATATCAGTGGCAGGAAGCCTGTGGTCTCCCTTGATGTGGAGGGGTTGAAACGTTAAGCTGGGTTGTGTCAATCTTATTTGTGTGCCTCTCCATGCCTGCATGTGCGTGGGCATGTTCCAACTCCCACCTGTGTTTACCTAACCTGTCTTGGCAGTCAAAACCCCCTGTCATTCTCCAGCGTGTCTGGCTCTCGCAGTGACAGCTAGGTGGGAAACGGCGCGCCATCTCCTGTTTCATACAGCGCTTTGTTGAGCAGTTGAAAATCCTCTGTTCTATTAACCCTTCCCTGTGACTTTTAGATGACTTCAGGGGATAAAAGCTCTAAAAGAGGCTGACATTCTATCTTTTGAACCTCCACGCCTGATAGGAGCAGGACCTCGCCCTGTCCCTCTGTGTGACTGCTTGTGTCTGTTCACTGTGTATTTTTTGTTCTCTTGTGGGTCTGTACTCCGTGACCTTTCTGAAGATTAGCCCAGGATGTTGATCATATTCCCTACACATCTGTGAAACGTTTAGACAGTGCTGCATATCGCAGCATGCTCAGATGATTACGTCTAAGATGTCTTTGGCAGTAATTCCTGCATATACAGTACCTCTAAAAACATCTGACATTTAGCTGTAGAAGGAAATACAGTAAGTCATCTTCTTTTGTCTTTCTTGTGGTGTGTCACCCCACCATCAAAGGCACTTATATTAGCAACTGTGATCTCATCTCAGGACTTTCCAGCTTGTCAAAACCTGAGTGAAATCTCATCTGGGATCATCCAATCACTGCTGGCGAGGCAGGAGTTAAGAGGAGGGTGGGTGGAGGGCAACGGATGACTCTGACAAACCAAGAGGATGAAGTCAGCCCTCCAATATGTTTGGCCCTTTCTGTAGCTGTCAGTGAGATGGCAAGACACAAAGCAAACTAAATCCTGCTCTAATAGTTTTAGACATGGCTGCTTGTGCTGGGTGTGGTTGGCAACAGTTGTCTGCCGCACACAGAGCAGCGATCTTGCTGCGGTAGGATGTTTGTCTTATGTAGGGATTAAAAGGGATCCAGGAAACCCGGTGTCCTAGTTTTGCAGCAGAGCAGGGAGAGAGAGAGACCTTGTTTTGATCATAGCACCAGGCCAGGAAGTAGATTCCAAGGCATAATGAAGTTAGGAGGTGGCTGATTTTGTCTTTCTTTAGACAGGCTTTTTTGTCTGTCGGCATATTTCAACACACAGGCTTCTAAATGAGTGTGTGTGTGTGTGTGTGTATGTGTGTCAGACTTCATTGTCTGTGCAGAATCTGGAGCTGTAACCTGAGAGGGAGAGAGCACTGACAGAAAGAGGGAGAGGTTTACTGATGATGATGCTTTTTAATCTATCTATTTTTGGATTTAATACAATGCATTTGGAGTGTACTGAGCTAGCTCTCTATTGTCTTCTACAATAGATTTCAACTTCTGTGATATATCATGAACATTATTTATATTCTGTGCTATTATACTGTACGCGCAAACAGCAGCAAGGCACACCAGCATGCAGGGCTATATTTGCCATATCAAATTGTTTTGATGTGTACAGTAAGTGCGTAGAGGGTTTAACCCTCTAGATCAGTGGGTCAAGTGCCTGACGTACTAATTCTATTACTAGACAAGAATCTGATTTGTTAAAGTTGCCCTTAATCTACTGTCCATTTTGACTCCTACATAGAGACCCAAGACCTCTGGGTAAATTGTCAGGATGTCAGCTGTCACCAAAATCCTTTCCTCTCAAACAGTGATTCTTTAATATTGAATATATTGTTTTTTTTATGTTTTTTTTATGACAATATTTTCTACCACTTTCTTCATAATCATATTTTCTGTTACATAACTGCCTAGTTGCCACATCAATCCATCCAATTGCCAATACTTATAATTAAATGTGTATTTGAATGATTTTAGGATGGCACTTCCATAAAGTTGGGGAACTCACAATACATATTACAAAAAGAATGGTTGAAATGTTAGCAGCGTTGGCAGAGATATCCTGACTTGTGTTCTCTAGTGTGGGTCTAATTTCAGAAACCCTATATGCTAACATTTCCCATAATACAGCTAAACCTTTCTTCCCAAATGCCTCTTTCAAACCCTGCACCTCCTAAGAGGTTTTTTGAGATGTATACTTTTATATATACTTTCATCTTTCTCTTTCTTCCCTGCAGTGTCATCATGCATCACTACCTACAAGAAGACTCCTCCCCCAGTCCCACCACGGACCACACCGTCCAAACCCTTCATATCCATCACGGCACAGAGCAGCACAGAGTCCGCTCAGGATGCCTACGTGGACGGGGGCTCCGGCCCACGGGCAGGCATCAGTTCCCAGCCGGGCCTGTCCAACTCCACGGAAAGCATCGACAGCATGAAGGCCCTGACAGCAGCCATAGAGGCGGCTAACGCTCAGGTGCACGGCCCCGCCAGCCAGCACGTCACCAACAGCACCATCACCATCACTGCCACCGCCACCACCTCCGCCATCACACACGTCTCCACGGAGAGCAAGGCGCAGAGGGAAGCGTTCCGCAAGTCCCTCTCCATAGGGATCCAGGTTTGTGGATGAGGGTTTCTGTTAAAGTTCTATAGTGGTGGCCGGGTTGGCTCAGTTGGTAGAACAGGCACACATATACATAGAGGCTTATGCCTCAACACAGAGGTCTAGGGTTTGAGCCTGACCTGTGACGATGTCCTGCATGTCTTCCCCCTCCCTCTCTCCCCTTTTTCACTTAGCTGTCCCGTCTATTAGAGGTGTAAAAAAGCCCAAAGAAATGCATGCAGTTTGACAGGTTTTCCCCTCCTCTTAGGTGGATCCAGAAGAAGGAGGGCCAACGGAAGAGCAGTCTAAATTCCAGTCGATAGGAATTCAGGTGGAGGATGAGCGATGGTGAGTAGAGAGACAAAGCGAGAAAGCGACTGTAAAAGTGAAACTAGATAGGTCTGATGGGAGGGATGAGGCAGAGATAGCATAAGTAGGAAAAATACTTGTGGAGACAGAAAGAGGTTTGTAGGGTGCTCTGCAAGCTTTTGCCCCCCTGCACTTGGGGGGCAAAAGCAGCTGTCCCCAGTTTGGGAGAGATTGGCATCGGAGCCCCCTCAGCCAGGGGCCCCAAGTGACAGCTGGGTCAGAGGATGTGGTTTTGGGAGCTGGGAGGGTGGAGGGGGTGAGTTGACAGCCATCTGTTGCTCCAGCCATTGTGATCCAGGCTACTTTGAGGCTGTGTGTTTGTGTGTGTGTGTGTGTGTGTGTGTGTGTGTGTGTGTGTGTGTTTGCATATGTGTGGAAGGGAGGGAGAGAGAAAAAGGGAGGGAGTTTTATTGGGTTTGTTTAGTTCTGAGAGCACTGAGAGACTGCTGTGCTGTCAGCTACAGCCTCTCATTCTGAAACATGTTCCCAGTTTGAGGAGAAGCAGCCTAGTGTGCATGCCATTTCATTAGCTCACACTGCACCAGGCTTATTGAGGCCTCTGTTGGGGGACACAGGCATTTATGGTTTCTTTGTCTGCTTTGGCTCACACTGTCAAAACAGTGACCTTCTGTTTGGTGAAGGAAGTTGACAAATTTAGCCGCAGTGCTGGTTTCATGCAGTAGCCAAGGCATGCTTTGGGAATTCAAAGAGACATCACCTTTAATCAAAAGTCACAGTGATGGGCAGTCCAGCACTTAAAAAACACACACTTACATAGTGTCAGGGAATGTGAGGGGCTTTTTGAAAGGGGAGGTCTCAGCTGAATGACCAAGCTCTGAGTTCCTGGAGTTGCCAAGCCAAATATTAACTCATCCAGAAACCTACTGAGTATGCCGAGGCACGGATGTTCTGCAGCACTGCAGCTTGTGTATTTCTCGGGTTAATGTTTGGTAGGTAGGGGTGTATTTTTGTTGGTGGTGCATGTTTGATTGTGTGTGTGTGTGTGTACGTGCACATGTGTGTATGTGTGTGTGTGTGTGTGTGTGTACCTGGGAGGTCTGGGCATACTGCCCCCTACATTAGATTCCCAGACAGTAAGAGTGCCAAATTCCTACGGCCTCGCTCAAACTGCCTTGTGTCTGTGTGCATGTGAGAGCGAGTCTGTGTGTTTATATGCAGCAGTCGCAGGTCACAACCTCACCTCGCTGTTTGAACTGAGAGTGAGTGGAAGAGAGCTTTTAAAAAGATTAACACAACTAACACTATGCGTGTCTTTCTTCAGATTTCTGCTTTTACTGACAAATTGTATTCATGTACTGTATCATATTTATTCCCTCAAGTACGTTATTCAAGCTTTTTTCTACATGCATTTGATACATATAATGCTCATAACAATTTGAAAAACCTCTGGTATCTCATCAGAAAAATGCAAAGAAATACAACAAATATGGATATACAAAAGAGTTGGCAAGGCAAGGAGTTGATTTGGATTTTTGATTCTGCAAGTTTAGGGTCTGGGGTTGGTGGTCACCAGATGGCTTTGCACTCATAGGGGATATGTGGCAATGCTCATGGTCCTGGGGATTAAACCATATGCAAAACCATCTTGAAAAGTCAACTTAAGGGACCTCCCCGTGTTTTTATTTTTGTCCTAACTGACTGAAGGTTTGTCATTACTGGCATAAGACAAACATGAAGCCTCAGGGGCATTTGCAAGGTTAAATCTCAATTTGTGGTGGGCAACATCATGAGTGGCTGTTTAGTATACTGGGTTTTCAGTCTTCCAAAAGAACTCTTTCAGCTTTTTCTGGTGCCTTTTTCGACCTCAAATAAGACATTAGGCTGTTTTTGTTTGAAGAGGCTTTAGTATTTCCTCATGTTTGTGGTTTGAACCATGTTCTGTTTGGATTAGAGAGAAATTAATATGATTTGAAACCAAACTCTAAGAGGTTTTAAGAGGCCCTTCCCGAAAGCGGCAGCACATGGAATGCAATACTCCACCTCGTTATTTACAACTTTCTGTCATGTTCACTACATGAATGTAATAAGGACGTAGACTTTCTGTGTTTTTACATTCACTTGTTTTCTCCTTTTCACCTTCCTGATATTTTATAGTCTCTTCACTCTCTCTCATGTTGCGTTTTCTCTTTAAATGCCCTTCCCTCCTGTCCATTGATATGTCTGTCTATTTGCCTGAGCTGTGTTTGGCCTTGCCCGTCTCTGCCCCTGCAGGAAGTTGTTAGCAGGCTGATAGAAAGCAGGCTGAGGTCATTAGAACTGAACACCTGCTCGGAGGAGTTACTCTTTAACTGCTCTTCACACACACTGACACTCGCGGGCTGCTCACACGTACACATAAAGCACATAGATACTGTTTGATCTAGCCAAAGCCACTCCCTTGTTCTTGCTCTCTCTTTTTCTGTTCACTGAAGAAGAGAGATGAATGAGAAAAGGGGGAGGTTAGAGATGAATGGGTAGCTTTGAGGAGGAGTGTGCATCCGGAGACGGGCCGAGGCAGACGTGATGGAGCTATGATCATTTGTGTGTGTCGTGCTGCAGGCAGGTCAAGCTCCGGTTCACGTGTGAGAGGACTGTGAGCATGTTTGGAACAGAGTACAGCTAGAAGGCTAGAAATTCAATCTTTTTTCTGGCTTGGCAAAGTTGTTACTTAATCATTTGCAGTGTATTGACAGAAAAATAGTAAAATATGTACACCTGTCAGTAGGATAAGGCATGATTGGTATACCAGAATTTTAGAGTTTGCATGAGGACATATGTTATGAGTTCAGATATCTAATCTTCCGCTTTTATTCACTCTTTTTTAGTATCTTTGGAGCCTCTGTCCATGTGGGCCCTTATGTATGCTTATCTAAGTGAATCTCTTGTTTGAGCTCTGGTACAGTCTTGTACGTGTTAATAAAAGATGTGCTCCTAGTCATCTACCACTTTAATTTTTAATCTTGCAATGATTAGGCTGGGTCTACACACTTATCTGCACAGTTATTTGGCACGTTTTTCCACCAACACCAGTGTCCCTCTGGCGTCCCATTCATTACTGGGATGGCGAGCTGCTCTATAGAACATTGCCAAATTTGTGTGTGTTGATTTAATCTTTGCACATGTGTGTGTCTGCTGTTGCACTTGGCAAAGGCTGCCCGACAGCAGCACAAAGCCTCTGAGCCAAATACGACACCCAGCTGTAGAGTGTGAGTCCCTTGTTTGTGTGTGTGTGTGTGTGTGTGTGTGTGTCTCTGTTTGTAGAGTTTGTGGTGTGACAGAAACTGCACACTCTGATGCTTCTGAATGAGCCAGGTGGCAAAATCCACAGGCACACAAAAGACATTCCACACTACAAAAGCTATTCATCGCTATCAGTGATGAGATTGCTGTGATCATTTCAATTTTTTGTACTAGGACCACCTCCACAAACTATGTAAACAATATTATCATAATTACTGCTAAAAGAGAGACACTAATGTGGTATTATTATAGAATTTTAGTTTGTGCAATCAATCAGATATTTAAAAGATCTCTGTTTCCTTTCCTAGTTACCGCAGGATGACCCGCTCCAACAGCGTTACCACGGCAGTGCAGGCGGACCTCGACGACCCCGCAGACGCCCCAGAGTTGCCGCCACGTCACTGTGCCACCATGCCGCGCCAGCACTCCCGCGATGCTGCCTCTTCTACCGTAAGCATCCAGGGCTCGGGGAACCACTACCACGCTTGTGCAGCTGACGACTATGGGGATGTGGGGTTCGACCCTTCAATCCTGCCCCCTCCAGACCCATGGATGGACAGCGTGGCCGAGCCAGATGTGGAGGGTTTGGAGGCGGTCGGACGATTGGTGTGCCCCCGTGACGGCCACTGGTTCCTCAAGTTGCTGCAGGCTGAGATGGAGCGAATGGAGGGCTGGTGTCGACAGATGCAACAGGATGAGATCGAGAAAGAGCTGCCTGATGAGAGTGAGTTGAGTCACAGGGCATAAATGCCAAGATGTGTCTCTTGTACGCTGATATTAGGTCAATTTTTCATCCTTTCCCTTCCTCTGATTTGGAGGGTGCTGGTATTCATGGCATTGGACCACAATAGCTGCTTGTTCCTGTCTCAGGCCCTCTGGCCTCCACAGACATACCGTGCATACTTATCAATAGGCCGCTACTGGCCCCAGCCACACATCTGTCCTTTAGACGCACTACTACATAATGAACTCTCACACAAACACAGTGAAGGGGTTTCTCTCAACACTCCAATGGGTCATTTGATCTTGACATAAAACACATACACACACTGCAAGAGCATGTCTGGATACACATGTCTAAATATGTTTTTATGCACATACACTCACATGCACATACCAGACTGAGCAAACACGCCTTGCCCCAAAATCTTGTTGTTTATGCAGCTAGTGTGCTGTTATGGTTCCAGGCAAGATATTCTCTCACAGATCGTGCTGAACAGGCAGGCTGTCTCAAGGTCATGTTTTCCCAGATCTCACACTATTATACACACACACAGACACACACACACACACATGCACACGTACATCCACACAAACTCACACATCCTGAAGGAGTTGAAGACGTTGTATCTGTAGTGCAGATTCATTGCTCCCCCTCTCAGTTTCTGATCCCATTTTCTTCATGTTGACTAATGTATGACAGTTCCACTCCATAGGGATATGTGAGTCAATAGGACTGAAATTGGAGGTTATATCGCACAACTTTGTTTATCTCATATATCAGTTTGCCAAACAGGCATTGTGAAAGGATTTTTTTTTAAAGCCTATGTTTTAGGACTATAATTTTGTTTTTTGAGTTTCTTTCTGATCACATAAAGGTACCTAAAACATTTATTTTATGTGCTATAAACACAGCATTCTGAATTGTATTTTCATGTAGGGTTGGAATTTTTCATTTCTTTGGATTTGGAATTTCACCACATTTCATTAATTATTTCACTTCCCTAAATGACTTCTGTTTCAGAGAGGCACGGATAAAAGAGGATGCTAGCGTAGCCTTTTCTTTTGCCTCACAAATGCACCCTCTCTGTTAGCACTGCAACATGCCCGCAGTACGAGGTTCTCTGAGTAATTGCATTGTGTGTGTGTGTGTGTGTGTGTGTTTTGGTGTGTGCGCACACGTGTGTCTGTCTTTCTGCAGTCCTGGGGAAGATCCGCAGTGCAGTGGGGAGTGCCCAGCTGCTTATGTCCCAGAAGTTCCAGCAGTTCCGGGAGCTGTGTGAGGAGAATCTGGTAATGTGTCACCTCATCCTCTGCATGCCCCCCCCCCCAACACTGACATCATCCTGCACAAATCATCCTGACAGGCCAGGCCTGCGCTCATTTACTATGCATCTAGTGTAGAGTGTGCATTTGCACACCCTTACTGTCTTTTTTATTGTTGTTTTTAATATAAAAAATATAACCGTATATTGCTGTATTAAAGCAGACAAACCTTGTTTGTGTAAATAATTACTTACACTTGTCCATTTGTATGTTCAAATCTTTTGAATAACTGTCTTACACAATTTAACCTTATATTAGAATGATTTCCTTTGACGGAAAGTAACTAATTAATTATAGAATGCTTAAAATCCAGCTTTGAACAGGAAAATGTCTTTATTTATAGTGTTTACACAGGTAACCTCTACTGAATGAAAGATGGGTACTTGACAGATAAATTGACTAACTGATATTTTTTGGTTTAACACGGTGTATGTATGATTTACAACAAAGGGTATTAAAGAAGTCAAAGGTATATTCTTCATACAAACCCAATACTCCCACATATTTACCATATGGTGCCTCATTCATAAAAACAAACCTGTGTCATTCAAACTCCAAGTAGGTTGCACCTCAATAAGCATTTGACTCACTCAAAAGCCATTTCTGTAATTCATTCAATAAATTTGTTTCGGTGAAACCGAATCCTCAATCCGAAGCATCAGCATATTTCCAAAAATCCATGGTAAGTTTTAAAAGAATGTTTTAGCTACAGTATTTGTGTATTCATGTGTGTTAATATGCAATGTTTGTGTATCAGAACCCAAATGCACACCCACGGCCCATCTCCCAGGACCTGGCAGGTTTCTGGGACATGCTCCAGCTGTCTATTGAGAACATTAGCCTGAAGTTTGATGAACTCCACCAACTTAAAGCCAACAACTGGAATCCTCTGACCCCGCCTGAAATTCAGGTGCAGAAACACGTGGCAAATTTGAAATTCTTCTGGCCTCAATTTTGTTTTTTGGGAATGCTTTACTCACCCGCATGCTATCTGTTGTCAGTACTGTACACTTTTAATTGTAAGTCCTAATGATTTACTGCTAAGCTTTGTTGTAGCATGCATTGCATACTGTCATGTTGCCTGCCTGACGTCAACACATGTATTTGACGTTTGTTCTGTCTTGTTGTCGACAGTGAGCTGCTTTTGAGAAGCTACTCTACCTGCCATGCACCGTTGGGGCCTGCTCGTCTCCAATGGTCACTTTAACCACACGCAATGGCCACCCCATGCCCTCTTACTCCACATAAATGGCTGCTACTATGAACCATAACCTCATTCAAAATTGCATGCTATGACATTATGCTGACAACAGCTACACTGCTCTTTCTAACCCTTACGCAAGACGGCTGCAGTTGTGTTGCTTTTTACTGTGTTTAGCTGCAGCTCGCCTTGACAACTTAGTGGTCTGTCATTAAGACTATTTGTCATTCCTGTCCAGGAGAGAAGGATGCCCCCTCCTGTGCCAAAGAAGCCCCTGAAGGGCCACCATCCTCCCCTGGCTAGGGACCGCTCGCTGGAGAGCTCTGAGCGCCAGCGTCTGGAGGCTCGTAAACGCCTGCTAGCTGCCAAACGTGCCGCATCGGTTCGACAGAGCTCTGCTACCGAGAGCGCAGACAGTATCGAGATTTATATCCCAGAGGCTCAGACCAGACTATGAGACACGCAAATGCATGTACCCACACACACATGCTCAATACACTGTCCCATACCCTCTAAAGCACTGACTGGTAAGGCTAGGGTGCTAACATAACATAAACACATCTTTTGCGGACTATCCAGATCACTGCGGTCAGTCACAATGGAAGAAAAACACGAAATGTACATTTACAGTATTTATTTATTTATTACCCCCAAACCCCGTTCCCAAATTTTATTCTCCCAGCTTTAATGTAGCAGTTCCTCCTCTTCCTGTACCTCCACCTGCCCCTCACCGTCAAGGAAATATCTAATGAATCCCTTTCTTTAAGTGGCCTAATATTTCAAAGTAAGCCAGGTGTAGCACAGCAGTGATGCTTCACGTTATTGTATTCCAGGTGCCGAGAATCGGAGGAAAACAAGAAGAGAGCATGCATGTGGAATGTGTGTATTTACACATGCAACACACAAAACAAGTGATTTATTTGGTCTGATCTGCTCAGATCAAATGTATTAAAATAAATGGAAACCAGACCTCACATATTGACTCATATCCAAGATGTATTATATGTTATGTATTTATTTATTTTTTATTATTTTTTATTTATTTTATTTTAATGAAATCTCACGAACTGATTCTGAAATCTATCAGCTGAGTTTTTAATTTTGAGGCCAATGTTTATGAAAGAAAATAAAGGTGAAAAGACCAGACAAGGAAACTATAGTGTCAGGTAGCGACACAATTTCCCCTCTGTCTGAAAATGGTTCTTATTCCAGCAGCAAGCAGCTTCCCCCCCGGAAAGGTCAAGAGGTCAGATTTAGCGTCTCCAGGTGAGGCAAAGTGGCTGTTGAGCCAGGAGCAGATTTTGTGGTTTTGCAATGAGTGTGATTCACTGAAAGAACCACTGTTTAAAAATGCCACAAACCTAATCTGTGTGTGTGAGTGAGAGAATGAGTGCGTATGTGTGGTATGATTCAGATGTGTATTTCAAAAGTGCTTCCTATTTTTCTAGGTCTAAAGGGTCCTAGTTGTAATTGAAAATTAAGGTAGCAGTATCAAAAAACTGTAAACAAACCGCCCATCTTGTCTCAGTTGAAACTGAGCAAAACATGTTTGTATAAAGAACATACAGTATAATGAAATGGCATGCAAGCTGACACAAGGTAACTGATTTTTTCTGTATTTTTTTAACCAGGTTAAATTGTCTCGTTGGAATTAAAACTCTCAGTGTTACAGACAATGGTAAAATACTGGTATTTGGTACAATACTGGTAGTTGTACTGTATTTTATTGTGTCATTTTTAGACAAATCAGTATTGAGACAAAATGACTGAAAAGGGACTATTTTCTCCACACTGTGCACGATTTCTGCCTCCAAAATAAAGCAATTATTTAAAGGTCATTAAAAAAAATCTAATTTGTAATATTTTGTATTCATGTTTAATTTCTTGATTGATTAGGAGAACAATGACTGTTTTATTGACATTGTAATTATTATTATGCACTGACAACAAGGCCCGTATACTGTGTTAATTTTTTTTTAATTTATGTTGATTCTTTAGCATGACAGGCACCTTTTTGTCTTTTCTGTTTCAGTGATCAGCCTTAATTTCTAATATGATAGTCGAGCACAACAGCAGTCTCAGGGGAAGAAGTGTGTGTTTGTCTGTGTGTGTCTGTGTGTGTCTGTGCGTGTGACTGACTTCATGTGACCCATGGTTTGTCTCTTACTGTATATAACTCAAGTCACCAGGACAGGCCATGATCTTAAACACTGGAATAATATCCATGCCATCTTTTGAATGATGTTTCTATTGAACATCTCAGCCCTAATTACTTTAATGTAACAAGATATTTCTATCAGCTGTTTGAATGTGGAGACAATCCCGAGCCAGTTTACCATCAAATAGTTGTTTTGATACAGAATAGACTCTGGTGTGTAGTCTGATTCTCTGTATTGATCTGACAAAATTTTGTGCCATTCAATAGTCAAGGATATGTTTGTGTTATTTGTCCCTATTGAACGACAACATGAAGTTTTCATTGAGAGACGTTTGTGAAGGAACTTAAGTGATGAAGTGACCGTACAGTATGATTTTTATTTCTTTTAGTTGGTCGATATGAAGTTTAGAGAGGATGCATAAAAGTAACAATAGCTCAAAGTTAATGCCATTTTATGTAGATGAAGCTCATTTTAATATTTTTTACTTTGGAACTTGTATTTGAACTGAATTGTCTGTCAAATGATTGACTTCTTATTTATCTTTATTATATTACATATCATTATAATACTCCTCATATAACAGGGAGATAGAAACCAGAATGTCGGATTGTGGTTAATTGCTAAATTTAAAAGACTCCAGTCCAGCAATTCTGAAGCTTGTGTAGTTATATTAAGACAAAAAACATTCAAATAAACATTTGTAAATAAGTGAATGTTTCCCTGTGTAAATGTAAACTAAAAACCCAATCAAATAACATATTTAGCAGATATACATTTTGTAGTTAATGTTATTACACTGTTGATGTTACGGCACATGTATGAGCTCTGAACAGCATTAAAATAATATATCATTGCCATCATTTTGTTGTGTTCATTTCTTTCCCGGTGTCCACATGTGTTTTCAATTGGAAAATAATTAAACGGATTACAAGGCCAGCATGGTGTTTTTAGGGCATTTCCCTTCCGCAGGGGCGGGTCCCCATAATTAGACAGCACTTTTGGCCTTGGTTTAGCCTTGACGCTCCTGTACATGCAGCTTCTGGTGATTCGTCATTCACACATCAGTCATGCGAAAAGGAGGCATGCTGACCTCAGTCGCCAAAGTTCAGGAGAGGGGGGGGGGGGTTAAAAAGGGGGATGCGGAAATGGGTGTCGTCTTTGTATAAAGTCTGGCCCAGGGTCAGTCTACTTTTCAGATGGCCCACCATGGTGGGCTACAACTTCCCACTGTGTGCCAGGAGGTCTGTTTAAACCCTTGTTTGTGATTACATCCCCGAATTTGGACCCAACCTCCCCCACAAGAGCTGTCATTTCTGACAATCAACATTCGACAAACGGTGGAAAACTCAAAATGCATTGTAAACATTTGTTGAAATTTCGTGCAATGTTCCAGCCACTGTTTAGCCAATACAATATGATTAAGTAATTACTTTGATATTTCTTTTTCGATCAACCGCAATGCTAGCGGATTAGTGAAGATGGGATTTTGTTTGTTTTCAAAGAATGTTTTTAGGGCTTTTTCCACCTTTAATTTTTGACAGGACAGTGAGGTAAGAAAGGGGAGAGAGAGGGGGAAGACATGCACGAAATTGTCACAAGTTGGATTCAAAACCTGGACCTCTGCATTTAGGCATGAACCTCTCATCACAGGTGCGCCTGCTCTACCACTGAACCAACCCGGCCACACAGAAGATGGGAGTTCTAGGGTCTTCTTAATGACACAAAAAACAACCTCAGTAAATGCTCTAATTCCTTTCAAATCAGAAACATAGACGATTGTTAAGTTTCAGAGAAGAACATGTAATAAATAAAAGGGTGGCAGTCTCAGCAAAAAGACAACAAATCCTATTGAAGCCAATGGAGAAGCTTTAGCAGGACCAGAAGGGAACAGCTGTCTTCCTAGCCTTGAACAAGCCAGCGCACTCAGACGTAAGCTGACTTACATTGAATCTATTGAGATGCAGGCCCACATAAAGCCCTGTTGGCAAGAAACTGTTGACGTCTGCCGTTTGCGCGTGTTAATTTATGCAGGATTATGCTAATTGGCAGGAGCTGTTGTAAACCTCTCACACAGGAAGGTTTCTGAAAGCCTAACGGTAGCTTGTGGAAAGACATGAACGCTTTGCTATTTCTGTCCTCCCGCTCTTTCTCTTTTATTTACTGAACATTCTGACTGAATACACTCTCCTGATCCCTAAGGGATGAATCAGTAATCTTCACAAAGTTCAGTAGGATTTACAACAATACAGCCTGTATGATTGTTCGTGCCCTAAATTTGATCTGCAGGGATGAAACATACCAAAATATCAATTCTGAGATGTAGAAAAACAAAACTTTATTTGAATCCCATGTGACCCCTATTTGCCACAAACATTGCACAGTATGAAAAGAAATCACATCATTGGGCATCATGTCACATTAACTATACACATGGTCCTATTATACATGAAAATGTTTTTTGGTGATTTCAAAAATGCTGTCTTTGTCAGGTTGTGAAACAGCAAATGCAGAAAAGACATCTTTAGTGTTTAATTTTCCAGTCCACTGGCCGTCGTTTTTCGCTGAGTGATGGGGTGAAGGCTCGGACTAAGAACCTGCTACATTGGTCATTGAAATATCCCTTGGTGGGCCAAAGAGTAAAAAAAAAAAACAAGCATAGTAGGTTTCTTTCTTTTAAAATAGCTAAAAGTAAAATCAAAACTGTACTTATACTCATGAAAACACATAACGTTTACTACAGTAGTGAATAAGTTTGTCATAGATGCTAAGAGCAAAGTATGTGTAAGACACTGAGATGACCTTCCTCTGTCTTTAGTGTGCAAACAAATGAGGCAGACCAATCAAACTGATCTCTGAAATGTATAACAGTAAACGTGTGGACGCAACCGATTGGTCTGTGAAGTAGGGCTGATTCTAGTTCATCCTCTAAAAGGATGAACAGTATAATGGAAAGACATAAGACAGGCAGCATTTCTCTGATAACATTTTTGGTCCCTGTGTGCAAATAAGATACACATGTAGATACATACGCATGAATGTGAAATGAATAAACAACTTACAGCCAAGGCACCTCGATACAGTTTTTTTTCAATAAAAAAACATCCTCATCAATTTGATTGGTATACCAAAAATAGAAATGATCAGGCTTTATGTGGATTTGTTCTTTGTTGCGTGCAGACAAGTCACTGAACTCAGAGGAGTTCCACAGTCGAGACACAAAGTCAAGTCTCTATTCCCTCTCCTTCTTCTTTCACTTTTAGGAGACCAGCTGTTTGGCTTGCAGCTCCATCTCCGCAGCCCGTTTGAGGGCCACGTCCACCAGGAGCTGGAAGCCGCTGAAGTCTTGTGTGAGGTCTGGAGGGGTGGGGGGAGGGGTGTTGAACAGCCTGCTGCGGGGGCTCAGGTTGCCCTCCATGCCGGTGCTGCTGAGGATGGTGGTAGTGGTGGGGGGCGGCTGGCTGCCTGGCCCTTCATCTGGGCACCTGAGCAGCGCCTGAACCTGCGCAGCCTGCAACAGCTCAGCTGCCCTGTCACAGTTCATTCCTGGCACAGAGGGGTGGGAGGCTGTCGGGCTGGCCTGCATTGCTGTGGAGACAGTGGTGTGACAGATGACAGAAGGCCGACTGGGCACGAGCCCTGGAGAGGGGGACGAGGAGGTTGGAGAGGGTATGGAAGGAGACGCGGCTTTCCTCAGGACACCGGGCATGGCAGGTTCGAAGCTGGAGGGGTGGAGAACACGTTTGTCGTAGCTCTCCTCCATACTGGCTGCAGGGCTGCTGTGTTTTGGAGACTGGGAGCTGTCTGAGAAGCTGTCACCTGCTTTGCTACCTTTTCTTGATATGGTAAACTGGTTTGGGTCTTTGCCATCTTTCCTCAGCATCTCTGGAAGGAGTCGCCGCCGCGCGTTGATGAACCAGTTGCACACCTGCAGAAGACCACAACAAAGATTCATGCTGTGAGAAAGCTGCATTACATGCTTCACTTATCTTCTGCCATGCAATTTAAAACAACTAAAAATTTGCTGGTACACTTATCCCCAGGTGCAGATTGCACCTGTGTTTTCAGGAGCTAAATCAAAATGGAAGGCTAAACACCCATCGCACACACTACTTCATACCAGAGGCTGTATATATTTCACACTGTTAGCATTTTCAGCACTGAAGAAATGAATTTTTTTCTAAAAGAAAAAAAGACCAAAGATTATGAAACTAAATTATAACGTTAAAAAATCTAGTTTGTATTTCAAATAGTCTTCAATAAAAAGTTGTCTCCTTTGTCATTGCACTAATCACGGTCATCCCTCTTTTTCCCCCTCAGTCCTCCAGGCCAGTTGTAACTGGCTTGGAGAGACTTGCAGCTCCAACCATGTAAATGACTCTGCATTGTTCCCAGACAGCTGGGATGGAAAGGGGCTGGAGGGAGGGAAATTCCTGTCCCAGTACCTCAGCCAAACCCACAGCACACAGAGAGTGAGTTTACTCACGTTGCCTGACTTTAATGTTGCAACATTAAGCTGGGTTGAATGACCTTCAATTCACTGTTAATGTGTCATGTTTTGTTTGTCATCTAGACAGGAAATGAGTCCGACACTTGCTTCCTCTTCACTTTTTACAGTGGTATGTTTACACTCTAAGGGTTTACTAGACGCAAAAAGCTCCGGTAATCTTCTCTTGTTGTCATATCTGTGTCCATACCTGCAGTGTGGAGAGCTGAGTCTGCTTAGACAGGAGGGCTTTCTCCTGCTCAGAGGGGTAAGCGTTGTAACGGTGCTCGTACAACCAGTCCCTGAGGATCTGAACAGACTCCTTGGGCAGATTCCCCCGCCGTTTCCTCTTGCCGTTGCTCCCCGAGCTGGAGGACAAATCCAAAGGGGCGTCCACGCTGTCCTCGTCATCAGTCTCACTCCCTGACAGCATCATCAAACCTGTGAAAGAAAAGAGAAAAGACAGCGTATGAGAACAAGACACAAAAGAATAGGTATCCTGTTATGTTGGCCACTCTGTTGTCAGTCTCCTAGCTGCTCTGCTGCAGCCGTTTAAACACAAGCTGTCTGGGAGGCAGCTGATGTGTCAGAAGCAAGCTGTCAAGTTCAGCCATGTGATTCATATAGGGAGAGAGGGAGGGTGTGAGGAGTTGGAAGAGGAGGGAGTGAGGAAGGAAGGAAGGGAGGGAGGGAGGGATGAAGGGGGGGGACGTCACAAAGGCTGGCCTGATGCGGTGTCAGTTATAAAACCTGCCTGGACAAATACAAGTCAGGTCTATTGCACAGACTGGAAGCACACCTTGCATGCTTGGATAAGTAAAGTACACTGGGCTGACCACAAGCACAATCCCTGTATAAAAAGAGAGATTTTATTTTGGAGAAAGGCAGCAGTGTTTTTGCAAAGATTACAGAGTTGCTTTTCATATTTAGTTTGGCGTTTTAGGCATGTCTAACCAAAGTCAATCAAGATCAAACAGGATTTGGGCCTTTGAATTACATTGAAGGTGGGCGGTTGTGTTTAACCTGCTTATTAACCATTACAACTTTGATAAGATGTTCAGTCTGTTTTAGTGTCGTTATCACCATATGTTACATGATATTAAAAAAGTAGGGTCTAATTGACACAAGTCGTAAATATTTTTAAAAAGCATTTTTTTTTTGCTCATGTTTGTCACTATTTACACATGGATATCAGCAGCTTACTGTGCATGGAGCCCAGACGCCATTATGAAAACAAATGCAGAAATAAGATTGAGAGTAGGCCTATATGTAATCCACTTCCCTATGCAGACTGCTTTGAGTGGGAAAGGAATAAGAAAGTTCCCGAGTCTGAGCGGCCAACAGGATGAGGTAATTACGTAGGCTGGAGAGGGAGAGAGGGGAAGGGGGGAGGGGAGACCTGTTGCAAATCAGCGTCTCCAGACTAAACAAAAGAAACTAGGGCTGCGTGGTTCTTTGTATGCAATTCAAAAGTTTCTACACGCAAACGTGGACTTCACCATACACGAAACTCCCTCCGAAATGCCAAAGTTTAACAGAATGAACAGAAAATACGTTTTAAAGTCATTAAGACGCCGGTTTTGTCAGTTTAAACAACTTGTAAGAGGTTTTCTATTGTGTGTGCGAGCTGCACCACGAGGTCCATGAACATACAACAGCAACTTCCCATTATGCGGTCAGGATGAACATTAGCCTACATTTGGATTTAAATCCAATTTTAAAAGGTGCTGAGAGTGTTTCGGTCCGCGGTCCGTAGTTGAAAGATGCTAATTATCGATTTTTCAAAGCTTGCACGTTGTAAAAATGTAACCCCTCAAACGGTTAAACTTCCAACAGTTGCCAAAGTTCGTAGCATCACTTTAAAAAAAAAAACTTCGACACAAATGTAGCGTCCGTCACTTAAATGAACTTGTATTCAAACTAAAAGCAAGCCTCGTTTAGTTCAGTTTTGACATTTGGTGTGAGCTCTGAAGTTAGCCTAATTACACCGTGACAAGAAAAACAAAGCACATGGTGAAACAGCCGTGTGTTGTTGTGTCAAAACTTGAATAAAACCAATGTAGAAGAACACAAATAATGAGAAAACTTGGCTATATTGACTTTTGACATCGCGCCAGCACATGGCAGAAAAGCCCCCTGTCATGTCTGGGAAGGAAACAATAGACTGCATGGTTTGCATATGAGGGAAATCGCTCTGTTAATCTAGCTTTACGCTGTTTTAGGTTCTCCAAAGTCATTTTGACTTGATTTTTCTCAAAAGCATCCAACCTACCCTTTTTCGCCTTCATCTTGTTCCGAAAATGCCCACTTTGTCTTCGTCAAGCGCAGGAGAAAATTGTCTTTGTGTTGGTGCAGTGTTTTTCTTCTTTTCTCCAGATATCCCCAGCGTGTATCCGAATATCCGAAAATCCTTATTCATCAAAACTCGCTTCTTTCCCCTTTTTAAAAATAGTTTTCTCTTCTGGTCGCCCTTGTTTGGAGACGTGGGGGGGTTACCTGAGATCTCTCCGTCTCTTCGGCTCAAAGCCCTTCTCTCATTGACTGTGTGTTTGATCCTGAAACTGGGTGACAGCTATCTTTGACAGCTGCGTGACTCAACGCACAGAGATCCTCCCACCGTGGAGTGCAGAGGAAAAAATCTCTGACATCAGCATGGCTTGTTCCACTGACATTGATACAGTCTCGCTAATCTATTACTGCTGCAGACTGCAGACCCCCTAAGAACGCCACACAAACACCAACACCTTGTATATTGAATTATGAACCGCAGAGAGGAGTTGATTTAGGCGGGCAGTCAGAATGACGACAACAACAACAACAACAACAACAACAGGCTGGTGGAGAGCGAGAGCACTGCGGACCTCGTGGTAACATCTCACACAAATAACAACCCTGATTAAAAAATCACATTATTGCTACAGGCTAAACTTTCTTTTTTTTGCAGATTATGACTTGTGGTGTTTCTGTGTGGTATTCGGTAAGAAGTTTAGTGACATAATCGCAGCATTGTAGTTTTATCTCCTTTAGGCTATTGTCTATAACACATTATGCATAACTAGCGGTTGTATATTGTTTTCTAGGCCTATGTAAACTAGCCTACTATTATTGTGTAAGAGCTTAAAATTCTTAACTTAGCTACCATATCATCGTTTATAACAACAAGGAACCGATATGCTATGCCAAGTAATACCTCCAAATGTTGTTGATAGCAGCCTAATGCACTTTTCCCTCCAATGTCACTAGTAACACTAGTCATGTTGTATCCCTGTAGGGACTGAATCACGTTTTTCCTGTGGTTTAAGTGCCATTTACTTTAAAATATGATTACGTAAAGGAATGCAGCTCCAGCTTCTCGCGGTAATAAGAAAATGTGTAAAACCAGTCGTTGGTGTGATGCGGGGATGTTGAGCCATGTACCAGCTGGAGGTTAGTGCACCAGTTCAGGTTACTAAAGACAACAGTACAGCGAAGAAACGATCAATGCGCTCATTTGTATGCGGTGCACAATCTTGCGACAGCTGCTGTAGCACCGCTTCTTTGCATGCATTTGTTCCAGACAGGCTTTCATTTCTCCATGTGAAGCTAAATGGGGCCCCCGTGTGTGTATGAGTGGTACTTTACTTGAATGGAACATCTCTTGATAAACATAAGGTCCTCGGACCTCCTCTGGTGGTCATGTAGGCCACTGCTATGCGACCCCGGTTCATGACGTTTGATTAAAAAAAGGGAAAAAAGTCACCAAAATGCTCGATGTTATAATATTTTTATAGGCTGTGTTTGACAAAGTTATTAGAAATTAAAATGGGCTGAACCCATCACATACATTAGTTCATGAGCTTTTTATCATAGGTTTACTTTAAAGCTGCAGTTGTAACTGACGTCATTGGGGTGATTAGTAAATTCGGCACTCTTACCAAACACAAGTAGTGTGATTCAGTTTCAACCGGACAAGCTGAAACAGTCAGTGCTAAATATAGAGACATGAGCAGGTTAGGCACGCAGCAGCCTGCCTTTAGGCTAAGTCATCAGCCAGTTACATTATTATAGCCTATACTGTTGTATTTGTAGTAATTATCATAATCATCCCATGAAAAAAATGAAAAGAATTTTAGCATTTTAAAATAAACTGGGCCTAATTGAAGCACTTGCACGACCTTTTTTATTTGGCAGGCCAAAAAAATTCAAAAAGTTCAATTCACCTTTTTTTCTCGATGTTGTAAGCTTTAGTTTGGTTCATTTTTTTATGGTGTGAAAAGAGAGATGTTGTATGTAAGCCAATTCAGATTATGATGAGTAATATTCTTGTCATGCTTACGAAACCTAGATAGTACCTTTTCCATTTTTCACCTTACATTTTTTGAAACATTTTCATTTGCTTGGAGATAACTTTAATCCAACTATGTGGAACTAAGTTAAGCAGTAGGACACACTGTGTGACTTTTCTTTTCTTTTCTTTTTTTTTTGGGACTGAAACATCAAATCCTTTACCTATGTCAAGTGGTTAAACACTGACGCACTGCTTCAGTCAGGGCCTGAAAGTGGAGAGCTGCGTCTAGAACATACCAACAGCATGGACCATACCGGCAAATAGGCTACTTTGACTTCAAAATAAAGTTGTAATTATCAGTTTAGTCTGGTACCAGTCATTTATGTTGCCTTTTTTATGAGACTATAGGGTGGGTCTGCACAGGGCCAGGGTTTGATTTGCTATTTACAAGTTATTTTAAAAAGAGATGATCATGATCCAAGTTATTCAGCATGGTAAATGTTAAGTTGTGTGCACTTCTGTTTTATATAATGACAGTACTTCTTATACTAATAATAATATAAACATAACACGCACACAAGCATAATGCAAAAAGTAGAGACACACATAGCAGGATTAATATTAGATGAATTATTCTGAACATGTGTATGTGCAAGTAAAGTGTGCAGACTGCTTTTCATGCACAGGACCCCATATAGTGCCAATGTAAAGCCAGTTGAAACCTCTTGACAACCCGGGTGATATCTGTTATCTGACCTCTCCATCCAAATGACTGCACCATACTGATGATGTATGTGTGCTCATTTAAGCTTGAATAGGTAAAGGCACTGAACGCTAATGCAAACATTTATTTAATTTTTGTCAAGTTGGGTCACTTTTTGCACACATTTTGCTGTTGATCAGTGTCAAATTAAGCCACATTAAATCTACATTAAACCATAAAAAGGTTCAAGGGGGTTGAATAGATTTCTAGAGGCACCGTAAATGCATCAAATGCATTTTATTACACTATTAATGTTATAAGTTGGAGCCAGACTTAACGTGTTCAGTCCACTAGGCTACCATTGTGTTACTTATCACAAAGTATTTGTGATAAGTGTACAGTGTAGCCTATTTCTTAAAAAATAAAATTAACAGTAACTATATATTCGTCGATAAGAAATTTATTTTGAAGCTTTTGAACGAAAGACGTATCTGTTTCATTCCGTGTGACTTGACGCTGGTAAAGCAGTGTCTTGTTACAGTTTGAAGTCTAAAATTAGGGAGGCACCCCAACGGCAAATGACGCAAGGAGGCTAAAGTTGACAGTCTACTCGTCTCTGTGTGTCTTGTCATTGTGTCAGGACCCAGGACCATGGAAACCTTCCCTGCGACTCTGCAGTTGTTGATGACATAGAGCGTATTTTTAGATGTTGTCATCTTTCCGTAACATCCCGGCTGCGCCGTTCAGTATAAAGGACTCCTTCAAAATGCAGTTGTACAACAGTGCGCTGACACACTACCCGAGATCGTCTCGCAAAGTTACTTTAACTTTATTGACTGGACCTGAGCGTTTAAACGGGACAACACCGAGCTCCTCTGACGCTCATAAACCGGAGTTTACACAACCAGGCGCAACTTCCACCACCAACGAGGACCCTGTGAGAGACACTGCTTCTTCCGCAAACATGCCTGCTTTTTCGTGTTACGAAGCTTCATCTATGAGGCCAGTTTACTTCACATCGACTGCTGAGATATTAATCCGCAGACCTGATGGAGTGGAGAGGTCTCTGCCTGTCCATGTCATGAGGGACTCCACGACGAAACCCCCCTCTCCAGACTCACAACATGGTCAAAGTATTCTCTGTGATGACTGTGACTCAGATGTGATTGGGGACTTGATAGATCATTTTAGAAATGGGACGGATGCACTTTTTCCTGACTGCCCAGAGCTGGTTGGAAATCGCAGTTTCCACAGTAACAGCATCTGTAGACCCAGAATTGAAGAAAACAAGAGGGGGGTTGGAAATTCAAGTGAGGATAATACATTTTCAGTGACTAATGCCCCATTCAGAAGCAATGGATGCGACTTATTACATGAAGAGGAGCTAATTCCCTGCAGAGCAGATCCGCCTGACGACCTCATAAAGGAAGATTTTTGTGATGTCAGCTGTGGCGAAGCTGTTCCTGCATCAGATGAGAGACGGGCCTTTGAGCTTAGTGTTCTGCAGGAGTCTCCACAGAGATGTCAAGAGAGAGAGGACACCAACAATAAAGTCACCCGGTACCTGGCTGAAGTGGAGAAACAGAACAAGTACCTTCAGGAGAGGCATAAATACAGGTACCACATCATTCCAGATGGCAACTGTCTGTACAGAGCTGTGTGCAAAGCCACGTACGGGGACCAGGCGAGACACGGGGAGCTGAGGGAGCAAACGGTGCACCACATCGCTGACCACTTGGTAGAGTTCAATCCCATCATTGAAGGGGATGTAGGAGAGTTCCTGATCAACGCAGCGCAGGACGGTGCCTGGGCGGGGTACCCGGAGCTTCTCGCCATGAGCCAGATGCTGAATGTCAACATTCACCTGACGACAGGGGGGAGTCTGGAGAGCCCCACCGTCTCCACCATGGTGCACTATCTCGGGGAGGAGGATACTTCCAAAGCGTCTATCTGGCTGAGTTGGCTGAGCAATGGTCACTATGACGTCCTTCTGGACAAGTGTCTCCGTAACCCAGAGTACGAGGACTGGTGCAAACACTCGCAGATGCAGAGGAAACGAGATGAGGACCTGGCAAAGTCAATGGCAGCCTCTTTATCCAAAATGTACATCGAGCAAAATGGATCCGTGTGAAAGAAAAACTGTATGCTGAGAATTAAAGGACGCACACTGACACAGTAGACTGCAGAACCATGGATTTTGCTTGGTTTCTACATGCTTGAAATTATATTTTTATAAGGTTTATATCGTGAGAGAAAAAGTGCAGTGCACATACTTTGGTTTTTGTATATGCTAGTGTTGCCAAATTAGCGGCAGTGGTTTCTGAAAGTGTGGGAGCCTATTCCTTTTGATAGTTTTGGGATATATTGACATGATTGAATTTTTTTTAAAGCCGATCAGTTACTGTACATAGAAGTGCTTTTGAGTATTTATTTGCCTTTTATTGGTAGACCTGCTAGTTTTCTGTACTATTTGTGCTTTGTAGACCATTGCCAATCACAGGGACACTTGGTTTGCCATTTGTCACTACAGCTGCTGTCTAATATCTGTATTTCTACTCCTCTTTGCACAAAAGTCCTATGCGACAAGTCCAGAGGGTTTAAATTGTGTCCGGGGGAACAGTTCAACTGTTCCGTTTCTATTATTCCAGTTCTTTTGACAAAATATTTCAAAATAAAGTTTTGAAGAAACCTGCTTTGCAGTGATGTTATGTTTGATTTCATTCTACTGATACTGAATCAGAATGATACTACCAGCTACATCATGTTGGGGTCAGAATTGTACATTCCTGTAATGGGGATCCATCTTTTCAATTGCAGCTAGGCAGGCGAGATGAAGTGATGTGTGGAGTACTTGTCCTCCACCCCCTGTTGTTTGAATTCATTAAATGCAGAGACTCGGGAACCTCTGGCCTCTAATTCAGTTCAAGCTGCAAACTTAGTGTTTTAGTGACTGTGGTCTCAGTACACAGATCACAAGGGAGCTGTGCTGTGTCACCATAGAACACTAAAGTATGGTGTCCCTGTAGTCTGTGGATTTATTTAGTTTGGTTTCCTTCATATTGAATTTTTTTTCACAATAACAGATTTTTTTGCAACTTGGAAGCAGCGGAAACAAGCTGACACTATGCCAAACTCACATTTGTTAGAAAACACCTGATTATTTACACAACCAGCAGTTAGAGAGCAACAGTATCATTGGGTCCTGTTTCTGGCCAACTGGCAAATGTAAGTTCAATATTCTTTTTGTTTTAGCTCTGTGTTTGGTCTCCTGGGGGAAATAACTGGCTTTACAAGCTGGACTCTGACTGTCTGCTGTTTGATGCTGAACATGTAGTGTACAGTGTTTTCTTTAGCAATTTACTTTCACCTTTTCTCAGTTTTAGAACATTTCAGAAAATATTTTCATGTAAAACTTTAGAAAAACAATTTAATGTATCGAGAATATCAAAGATGCTGTCCACAGACAGCATCAAATTGTTTGTAGTACTTTTGTCCAACTCCTTTCTGACGCTGTGAAGGTCCGGTGATAGCGTTGCACCTTTCTTCCTTTAGGTGGCATTGTAGCCCCCCATATACATTTTGACAAAGTGACTTGATTATTAAAGAAATGTGTGTCTCTTTTTAAAATGATTAAAACGTGGCGTTATCGCACCTAATGCTCTGGGTAAATTGCTTCACAGAGCTCTGACTTTTAAAAACAACATGTAAAATGTTTTATTAATGGGGAACTAATAGAGGAATTGTGGATTATAGAACGTTTGAATTAGTTATAGTTCATTAAAAACGGTCTACTTTCTGATTAGGTCACTCGAAAATGGCTATCCTACTATGGGCTCTTATAGATATTCAAACATCCGTATTCAGCTTCATACAAGAAACTTTATTAATTGTTTGTATCATTTTCCCTAAAAGCTTACAATGATGATGTAACCCTGCAGTCATGTGGACATAGGGGCATCTTTTTTAAATGCGGGAGGAGAGATAGTGCCTTTTCCTGTTCCAGTGTGTCCCGTATGGACCCCAAAGGGATGTGGGCTACGGAGCAGAGGGCAGGTAAGAGTGGACCGAGCGGGCTGCTTCACCGCAGTACTGGCACGCAGTCAGCATGGAGTCGCTCAGGGCACCGGGAAGTCAATGACAGACGCTCCCCACCGGTCTGTGTGCATGTGTGTGTGTAGTGTATGTGTAGTAATTCTCTGAATGATTCCCACCCGCCAAACGAACGGACACGCGGTCATCTCGACGCAGTTCAGCCCCCGCGTGCTCCAAAGTTACCGGATACTTTGAAACAAACCCGGAGAACAGAGAACCCAGTCTGCGTTCACGTACGGCTCTGACCTGAGAGGGGGTATCGATCATGTCGGGACACCGGGTGCAGTTCGTGGACCTTCCTCCCAGTGAGCACAAAGGAAGTCCCAAATTTCACAGTAAGGAACATTCTTAACTTGTAATCTCTGACCTTGATTTCCCCAGTAAGACTAAACTCATGAAGGTTGTTTGCTTATTATGGAGGTGAGATACTTTTCATAGTAACTTAATATGTAGTATTTGTATTACTAGGCTACAGTTTAGGAGTTGGGAAGAGTTGGAATTAGAATATGTGTTTTTATTTCATAAACATTGTTTATTGTAGCCTTAGGCTAATCTAAGTTATTATACACCAAACCTCAGCTGACTTAGGGGAAACACTTGTGCTCCATGAAGCTTTGCTTAAATGATTATACATCTCTACTTGCCAAAATTTGTTCTTGAAAATATAGCCTTTATCATGTCAACCTTTATTTATTTCCCCGTGTCTTTGAGGAAATGTGATCATTTATTCAGTTATATTGCACATGTGCTATGTTCCCTATGCGTGACTGGTTTGTGGAGGTTGTGATGACCCTTCACCTGCAATGCTCCCTGCCTCTCCATCAGTGGTGTGATCCCATTTAGTCCCTTCCCACTACACTTATCTGAACTGGCAGTTGCCCTTTATGTGCTACTGCTAACTTTTTTTTATCCCCAGTGAGTGTTGACACTCCTAATGTTTTGTCTCTGTAAAATAGGGCTCACCTTGAGATGCATTTAGTGACCGCTTCACTGCAAACCCCAGGCTGAAGGTATAGTGGCTGTTACTGTAGCAGCAACACATTCAGGGCTCTTGTGCTTTCATTGCAGTGAGGGTTTAAAGATGTGATTGCACGTGAGGTGCGACAGAGTCAGCTGTGCCTGCCTCTGCTGCTGTGTGCTGCAGTGTATGCACTACAGCATGAGACACAGAGAAGCTGAGCTCATCTCCATGGTGACAGGTTGAGTGACAGGACACGTGAGCAAGGACGCAGTGGAAAACTGCCAGTTTGCTGCAAAGCCCTCCAGAGGTGCATCTACCGCACACTCTGGGTCCATGACAGCTCATGTACATGTTTGGTGATGTATTTGTGTCTATGCTGATTAATTAATTCATTACATTAATGTAGAGCCTTATCATGTCATAGACACTCAAAGCGCTTCATGGGGGGGCTATGTGTAGCACCCAATGTGTAGCGCCAACCTCGGTGATGCACGGCAGCCTTACGGTGCCAGACGCTCACCAAAACCGGAGAAAACCCACACAGACACGGGGACAACATTCAAGCTCCACACAGAAAGGCCCTCGACGACCAGGGTTCAAACCCGGTACCTTTTTGCTGTGAGGCCACACTGCTGCTTTGTCAGTTTGATGTGTTTTTAGTCACTCACTAACATGCATGTGGCCAGTGGGGTGAAAAGTTGATGCGGATGATCTGTGCCGGTCAAGCTCAGATTGTTTGCAAGGCATGCTGGGTTGGTTTCTTCAGCAGTGAACTGCATATTCTGACTCAGACCATCCGTTTCTCCTGCTGTCCAAAATGCAAGTCATAAAGGGGTCAAGTTTCAGACTCTCTTCTTTCTCTCTTTCTCACTGATTTACACACTCGCAAACACACACACACACACACACACCACTCTTACTTGCACAACCTCACAACCATTCTTGGGTCAAGGCCCAGCTGCTGGCATGATTGTCCTCTCAGGGATAGATCACCAAGTGTTAATACTCATTCAGTCATCATATTTTCATAACATTTTTAGACTGCTATAATGACTAATGATGTCGGCGTCAGCTGGGAAATTGACATCAAATGTGAGTAGTTTGTTGGTCAAAGCAGCTGTGATGGAGCGCTGTTCGTGATTCTGTGTAATTAACATTTAAAGCAGTATGCAGCAACATCTACTGTATGTTTTGACAGTTTTGAAGAGACATGGCCATTGTTGTGTCTTTTTAACTCTCAAGCAATGAGAGGCACCGTGACATACTTTTCTCAGGGTCATTTATACGTTGATAAAGTTAGTATTTTTAGCTGTGGTACTCTTTCAGTTTATTTAGCCATGGTGGGTGTTTCTCGCTGCTCATGCTGACTCCCAGTTTTTCCTTGCTGATGCTGCTGGCAAGGACAAACACATTAATTGCTGGGTGCCAAAGGACATTTCCTAGGAAAGCCCTAGTAAAGCTTTCACAAACAGGTTATATGTCTTGTATAATAATCTTGTTTTGTGCCAGCAGCAAAAGGAGGATAATTAAGTGTGACAGATTATTACTTTAACCTTTCTCCTTTCAGTCTGCATTAAAAGCTGTGTTTGTAAAATTACAGAGAGTCGGCGGGAGTAATAGTGTCTGTTTTCTTAGTTGCTGCTACGTAGAAGTAGCCTGGATCTGCCGTACTTCGGCTCATTTTCCTTCAGTACTGCGCCTGGGTTTGTGGTATATTCTTGTTGTTTTCTCTCCAGTCAAATCTTTACTGATCCAATCAGCGAACAGAGGGAGTGTCTTAGAACGTTGAGGCCGCGCGCTAGAGTTGTAGTTGAGTGGCGGCAGAGAAAGATGCGAGCGAAGCCATTCGGTCCATTGTGGCAATGCTGCTGAATATTCACAAGTTAAAGCCCGAGCAAGAACAATCTTTGCTGAGTTTTGTTGTTGGCCATGCTGTTGCGTCCTTCCTCCCCACGGGGTTTAGGAAAAGTTTGATTTTCCAGCTCGCTCAATTAGTGGTGAAGGAATCGGTTAAGGCTAACACTAGCGGTGCTACGCCGACGTCACAACCAAATGTTAGCGATTGGTTATGGCATATCCAGTGTGGCTTGGGGTCCAGATCCAATAGTTTAAAACTTCAACTGAGTACCCGCCTTCAAAGAAGTTAACACGTGCCAATGGAGAGTGGCCAGACTCTCAGTACAAATGAAATGTATGAGAGTCTGGTAGGACCAGGTTAACATGGAAGTACCAACATGTCTGTGAAAGGTTGATCCTTCATATAGTGGGTGATTACAGGCGTCATTATAAAATGGCTGTCTGTAGAGCCACACATTCAACAAGTAAAACAGTGATATGTCTTTCAGTAAGCTGCTTAACATCTCGGACAGCTGCACTCTGAGTCATGACGTTTTATATCTCAGGTTCCCAGTGATTTAAGAGTATGTCAACTGGTTGGAGAAGGTTATGCAGCCTTGATTGGATGGCAGAATGCAGATATTGCCTTCTCTTTTCCCATCAGTCTGGTAACAGTTCTCATGGGGAGAGGGTGGAGCTCTTCAACATCCATCTCAATTACTAACTTGAGCTTCAGAAGAAACCGCTTTAAGCTCTCTGCCAAGGAGTTCTGTTAACTGGTGTTGTTACTCGAGTTCATTCCATCGGTCTTTCTCCATTAATTCAAGTCTGTCATGTCTCTTTGTCCACAAGCCAACTTGATCAAATAGACTTGTTGTGAGTCCAAATTTTTTGTCATTCCACAACTCCCTTTCAAGATCCATCTGCCTTTACACTGTCCTATTACTGTGGGATGGAACGCCACTTTGCCCTTAATACACATGAAGTTTATATGTATTTGATTCTGTTATTACTTAAAATATTCATAATTAACACCATTTAGGACTAGATATGATGCCAGTTTAATTATAGCCAAAATGAGTAGTCAATGAATTGATCAGTATATCAAAAGAAAAAAGGAACCGACAACCATTTTAATCATCGATTACTTACATTTATCATTTCTTCAAAGTCATTTTTAAAGCCAAACTGCCAAACGTTACCTTGGTTCAGCTTCGTAATTGTAAAGATTTGCTGCATCTCTCTCTCTTGTGATTGTTAATATACATATTTGTTTTGAAATTTCGATCAGACAAAACAAGCAATTTAAGGATATCCCTGGAGCTTTAGGAAATTGTTATGGACACGTTACCATTGTCTTACATTTCATAGTCCAAATTTATTTATTTGTCGAGATATTACATGGAGTAAAGCTCATCTGCTGGAGTGTGATGAATAAAGTGATCAATGCTAGTTCACCAATATACTATTACATACCTAAAATAGAAGCACTTAAACTTAGTAAAGTTCTGTAACGTCAACAATCCATAGTGCAATAGAACGATAAAATCCAAGCGGCAGTTGCTGGTTGTTTTTAGCCGTCGGAGAGCTCCGGGACGCCGGCTACCAGCGGCAGTTGTTCAGCAGCCAATAGGTGACTGGGAGCCGGCTACAGGCACTGCCAGATGAAGGTCCTTTCAGGGCCTAGATAGTGGAGTTTAGCCAGAAAAAGTTAGTGTTGTGCGGCGATGACAGTTAAGTTTAGGCACCAAAACAACTAGTTAAGTTTAGAAAAAAGATTGTGGTTTGGATCAAGACATTTCCGAGGAACCAACCAGCTTTTCCTGGATGAAAGTATTTTGTCTTTTCTGCAAAGTAAACTCTGCTTTCCAGCTGGAAAGCCCTGAATTTTCTATTGAATATTGAAGTGCATATTTAAGGGTGGCATGCCTGGCCGAGCGGCAATATATCCATGGTATTGCAAGGGGAATTTTATTCTTGCATGTTTTGTTTTGTTGAGCATGATCACAAAACATCCCCCCTCTGCTTTTTCACAAACAAGCATGCTGTGTGGTATTGAGAAGTGTTGTTGACTGGGAATGTCGGCTCACACCTGTCCAGTAAACAACTCCTGTGTTTTCTTACCTTCATCACTGCAGATAATTAGATATTTCATGCCGATATTGGGAATTGCAACATGCACACTGCACACCAACAACAAGCAGATACTACAAGTCATTTGTGCAACACTTACATTCTCTGCTTTAGCTCGAATGTGTGAAAAGTTACAAATTGTAGCTTTTATTTAACATGGCTGGGTGGTATATCAGATGAATTAAAAATGAAAGGCATTTGCACTACTCTGACTTTACTTTGTTGAGAATTTTTGAGTCAACACATTATTTGTCAATAATTTGTCATACATAATCAAGTGCTGTGCAAAAAATGTGTCAAAACGTTTTTTAAAGCAACATTCTCTCATAATAAATGGTAGACCTTGGAGTGCTGCTGTCTCCAGTAACAATGGTTGAGTTTCCACTCTGCACTTGCTAAGACTACATTGATGTAATCACTTATCAGTGTCCCTTTGTCCGGATGCCCAGAAGAAACAATAAACATGACTGCATGCTATCATACTACTTTGTGACTGATTTTGCTGCTGTAACACAGGAATTTCCCATTTTTTTGGGGATCAATAAACATCTATCTATTTATCTATCTATCTACTTGCAGTCCATATATGCGATTCCCTGGAAATGGCAAATGATTTGTTGGAATAATATTCACAGAATGAGCTTCTTTACCAGCAGCTCAGGAATGGAGATAGTGTATGTGCTGGTGTCGAGCTTTAGAAACAAGGGGCGGCGGCTGTCTTCTCAGCTTATAAAAACAAATCAAAATAGTCATGAAGGTGAGGATAAAGCATGGCCTTAATTTCCTGAGACATATTTTCTATATGTAGTCCACTCACTGGTATTAATGTCATCTTTTTAGGGAGTTGCTGTCCATTCGGGAAAGGGGTGAAATGTCATTGTTTGTAGGCTGCTGTCTGTCCATTTGAAAATGCTGATCACATTGGATAGAGACTTGAGATGATCCTTCTAGAAATAGGCAGGCCCCTGAGACACTAAACAGCTGTTTTTGCAGAGGATTAAAAGCCTGTCCCTTAAGGGCTCTTAAGTTTCCTTAGAGTGTAAAACACAAAGATTTAAGGGTGCGCTGTGGCCTTCGGTGCCCAAGAGTAATATGCTGTTGTTTTTTTAGCTTTAACTGTGGATGTCGCTCTCTGGGAAAAAGCAGTAACCTTTAGATGATATCCACTTTGTTTTTTGTTGTTTGAATACTGAGCATACTTTGAGGCATGAGACTTTAGTGAATCAAAGAGCCTGTCTGCATTAGGTTTAATTTCAAAGATATTTTTTGTGTAATAAGCAAACCAACAAGCTTTTATTTATTGAAGCTAATGTTGATTCGTTATCATACTATTGTTTATTTTAATTTATTAAGATGCTTAAGTTATGCTGAAAAAGGTAATTTCAGAAGAGTCTAATTTAGTGAAGGACCATCTTCTAAAATATGTATTAGTAATATGTATTTAATCTCCGGCATTCTAATGTTTCATCCATTTTCTGCTGACCTTTTCATATATTTTCAGGCACTTTATTCACTTTTTTTTGGCTCTAATGTTAAAAACTCACAAGTGATCAAACTATTTTTCTCTTTGGCTTACTCTTGACAATGAAACTATTGCATATTATTTCCTGATTTCTAACATTTTTTTTCTCCATCAAGCATTTGTGAGAAAGTAGAGTTAATATAAAGGTCATTTTTGAGACAGGAAGTCATAGGGAGATGATATTTTGAAAAGACCACAAAAAAAGAAACATCACAGAGATGTACAATTAGAGTGTAATATACTGCAGAGCAGATGGTATGTTGTGGCTAGACTTACTTCTGGTTGAGTCATTGTCTCTGTCTCACGAAATTGCTGTGCATCATGAAGCTTTGCCCAATGAAATGTTTACCCTCTTCTGACTTCTCTTGTCTCTTCAACAGCGGGATGTCCGTGCTCTGTAGAGAGAAGTCATTAAAAAAAGTTATTTTTAAAATAATAAAAATTTTTTCTATGTGAATCTCCCTCCATGAGTTCCTTGGTGAGGAGGACCCGATAAAATATCTATAGTTGCAGTAGAACTAAAGCAGCACATGATGTCAGTGCAAAAATTCAACGCCTGTTATGCAAAGAATCAGGATATAATGAAGTTCACCTGTTTGGCAGCAACAAGTGACACACAGGCCTCTCAGCACCAGGCACTTAAAGCTTCTTATTGGCTGCTGCAAATGAGTCACTCACAGCGCCCGTAGACAACACAGCATTGTTATTTCCCAGCGCTGCTCTATTCTCACCAGTGGAATCAGCTAAGGAGTAAACAAACACTTCTATCTTGTTTATAGTCATCTTAAGTCTGGAAGGATCTATGGCCTGATAAGACACAGATGGGAATGTTCGCTGTAAAAACGATGACTCCCAAAGGATGACACAGCTCTGCGCACAGTTGTCATTCATCCGCCCTGAGCAGTGGTCTTGAAATATCTGTGCTTCTTTATTGGTGATTAGAGACAGTCTGGCTGTATTTGTGGGCCGTGTTGGGTTCAGGGTGTAATAACATTCTCTGCTCTCAGCAAGCACTAATGATGCACAATACCAGCCCCAATGACTTTTTTTTCCAAATTGTTTTTTAAAGCAGCAACAGGAAAAAAAAAATTGGCTTGGACGCAGATGAGTGAGAAGTCAAATAGCCTTTCCTTTGATGTTGCAGTAAGGTCATGTTCAAAGGAAAATATCAAAAAGATATGTGGGGGAAAATGAGGCAGTGTTTATTTGGGTAAGGTTGTGCACTGATGCTTAATATTAATTGTGTGTCCGTCTGTGTATATATACACTGAGTATGTGTGTGCGAGCACCTGATAATTAGGCTTATTTTAGGCTTATCTTCAAACTTCATGATGACGACATTGAGTCTTTTATTCACTAGCTGAGATTTTAATGACTTTACAAATCAATCATAAGATCTGGGTCACTGCCACAGAGGTCGGCCTAGACACACACACACACACACACACACACACACACACACACACACACACACACAAACTTCTGTGTCTGCAGTCCTCATTGTTATTGTGAAGGACAGAGCATTTTTAACCTCATTTGATGAGATGAGAAGATTGATACCACTCTTATATGCACAGTAAATATAAGGCCACAGCCAGCAGCCGCTTAGCTTAGCATAATTACAACTGAAAACAGCTTGTCTGGTTTTTCCAAGGGTGACGATATCTGCCCAGTAGCAGCTCTAACGTTTACTAATTAACTTACTGTAAGTTGTATCTAGTCTGTTTAATCCATACAAAAAAGGGTGAGAACAACTATTTGTTATGTGTAGGACAATTTCTTGGCCAGGCATAGAGACAGCCTGGAGTGTAAACCTCAAGTTGACAACAATACTCTTGAAAGTGTGTATGTGTCTTTCCCAAAATATCAAATTATTCCTTTAACGTTGCAAGAAATATGCACATCCACTGCCTTTATATGTGTGTCCTTGAGTTGTTTTACCATCCAATAATATTTTGTGGGAAGTATGTGTTGCTTATACACATGATTAGCACAAACAAAGACACCTAAGACAATTATTTCAACATAACGGAAAGAGGTATAAGAGGAACCACATCCCCACGTCTCAGTAATTTACTGTATTTGATAAACCCCTCCTGATTTCAAGTAATTTATGCACAATTAGCTAAAAACAAGTCATCTGACACCACTCATTTAACATTCCAAACATTTTGCTGTAGTATCTAATTTGATAAATGAGCTTGTGGATGGGAAAAGTATCCACTCCCAGTCAATAACCGCAAGCCACCCCTGTCAATGTGATGAATGGGAGGTTTAGTGCGAGGATACAAGTGGGTGTTTATAAGTGGAATGGGTCGCCGCTGATTGGGTGCGGTCAAAGCAAGGGGGCTGTGGGAGGAAAGCCTACATCTAGAAAGTGCTGAGAAGTTGTTAGATTTCCCCACAGCTCGTTTTTATCAGCTACGTTTTCTTCCACCTTCAGCAGCAGTTGCACAGCAAGTTTCCCTTCCAGCTGGTCGCAACTTCTATTTTTGATAAGTAAGAAAAGTGAGTGGCAACCTAATGCTTCGTCAGCAATTCTCCTTATAAAAACTCGACAGCAACATTCTTTATGTGGAAATGAGGAAATAATAATCGGCATTGCTGTTTGCAATAAATTCTTTGGCACTTTCTGTAAATTTTCAGGTCACGTTGGGCTAATCCACTTCCCTCCATGAAAGGTCTATGAAATAAGAGCATGTCAATAAGTGTGGCGCTGCCATTAGAAAATGGCTGTTGATCCTTTGATCCAAACTGTAATCTAAAGATAAATGATTTTTTAATTAAAGAGTCTTTTCTCTCGTGTTTAGCCCCATACCAGATTTCAATCAAGTCAATTTCAATCAACCTCCTTGATTTGAGAAATGAAAAGGGCACTTAAAAAAACCTGCTTTTTTATTTTTTTCAGAAATGTTACTATTTAGAAATGCAAAATTCATTTTTGACCACTATAAAGACTCTAATGTTTTTCATTGCGGTCAGCTGACTATTGTCACACCCTCTACTTCCCCGGCTTTTCTCAGCTTAACGTACCTTTCACTTTAGCTTATCAAAGCTCTTACAGCTGCTGCAGTAGAAGAGGTGAAACTCAGTGATATTTAATAATCAAATATGATGTCCCGACCCTCTTTTATGGCTGGGAAGCTGGACATCGCGAGACTTTACTGTCAGGAACCACTGCATAGACCAGCAGTTGTGTACGAGATTTAATGACTGAGCTAGGCAAAGTCAGCGAGACCCTTTACTCTCTGCTTTTCTCGTTCACTCGCTCTGTCAGTCTGCCTAAAGAAGACTTTGGTGCTCCAATCCTCTAGTCTAGATCCTATGCTGTGTGGGTTTTTGTCTGCTTTTTGTAGTTGTTTGGTTAAATTCATAGGGCTTATGTTGTGAATAATACTTGAGCACAATTAATAAAACAATAGCTAGATGATATTTTCATATATTTAAGTAGGATGAATTATGTTGTCTTCTGTTTGAACCGTCACTTCTAACCACATGGGCTGCTTGTAAACTTAGATAATAGTAGATGGATGCCAAATGTTCATCTGTGTACGTATTAGCATCATGCATGGATCTGCAAGTTGTTTTTGTACTTTGCTAACCACGTTTTGGGGTATCTCAAGCATTCTTTTTGGGTTCATGTCCCAGCACAGCCAGATGAAAGAGGAGCTATCAGCGGATGTTTGATGCCTGCTGCGTTTATGATAGAAACAGCCCCATCAGTCATCCTGTGCAGTTGTGACCGGAGTCTGCCCAGCTGTTCATTTTGGACCCCCAGGGTGTAATGTATACTCAGCTTTTATATTCTCCTTAAGATGTACTATATAGCCAAACGGTGTGCACTTCTCATAGTTTTTTAGATACCTCTCTTGAGAAGAGGTTAAGTGTCCATTTGTATAGAGAGTTGACAGTCTCAGTTTTTCAGCTCCAGGGTGAGCAAAGGACTTCGGGACCGGTCCTCCAGAAAAATGAGATAAGATTTACTTTATTGCAGGTTTCTTTTTTTTAACTTGTTGGTCTCTGTAGTTTTCTCACAAGGACAACATGTAGTCTGTACATTTGTTTCACTTACTGTTAGATTGGGAAAACACTGTAAACTAATCCTCCACTGTAACAGTGACATCAACTGATCTTTAATCTTTAACTTACAGCTGCACTAATCAATATTTGTATTTTAACAATACAATTAAACATTGTTTAAAGTAAAGATCATTACTCATAGTGCCAAACCCACAGAGAAATATCACCTGACTCTGGAAGACAAGGCCCTTTTTAGCATCTTTAAGTTGATTTTTTTGGTTTTACGGCCCACAATTTTAACAGTTCACTGCTGTCATCAACCTGCTCAACACATTTTCATGAATGGGTCCATATGATATTGTATGAAAATGTATGCACACCAAAACGTTTGATATCCTACGAAAAAAAGCCAGAAGAAAAGCCAGTAAATAGATGTGGAATGCTTACAAATTACAGTGTTTAATTCTTTGTGGCTTTTTGAACGAATGGTTCATGAGAACAGGCTGATTTGCTAGATATATAAACAAGTAACATTTGCCTCAAGGACTTCATATTGTGATATATGTTTGTGATTTTAGACATCTAAAACACCCTGACAGTAATTTCCTGCATCTGTGACACATGGGTTTCACTACATGAGACTCGCCGAAAATCCCGAGTGTATTGATTACAATAGGAGTAGTGAACATGAACGCAGAGTATGACAGATTCTTTCACCTATAACAACTATAAGTAAATATTGTGACCCAATTTTCACAAGCCACATTCCTCCCGAACATTTTGACACTAAAATGGCATTTTTCAGATGGAAAAATCTGTTTGGCAACCACAACACCACAACTTATTTTTGTAATGCTTAATATGGATGTTAGCTCTGGAAACATCTAATGTTAGCAATAGAAAACATAAATACATCTTGCAAATGTAACTTTTCATATATCCACATAAAGTTCACCACACTTACAATCAAGGTCGTGTCCACTTAGAAAACAGTTAGTTTGTACAGTTTCATATGTGTAATGTGCTATCTTTAGTTATAGAGAATCTTTGTAAATGTCAATATTGTGTTTGAAATCAGTGAATGCTGCTTAAAATTTATTTAGGTTATCAATATCAAGTTGAGTGAAGTTAAAAGCTGTAGTTACTATTTTCAGGCTTCTTTTAGAACTAACCCCCATTAGTGTATTGTAGTTTAAACAATGCACTCAAAACACTGTGTTACCATTTACCAGCATGCATTGTTTTGGGGTTAATTATCTGGAGGCCTCCTATCTTGAGAAATTAGCATCATGTCTTTTCTCTTATAAAAATGTAAATACATAACCATGAAGATTAGTATGCACTTCAGCCCCTATGCACACGCTGCTTATTTTAACAGTCACTGAGAGTACCCTTAGATGTTCTACCTTCATATTAGTGCTAGCACTGTATGAGAGTGGCTCTTAACTTAACTGGAAAAGCTGAAAGGATTATATGGCACATGAAGTCCTGACCTCGATACAACTTCAGAGTTATAGACTAAATGGGACTGGAAAGTAAAGCTGAAAAGTGACCCTCGCAAGTAAGACTAAAAAGTTGTTGACCAGAGTTAATGTCTTATGAAACTGATTTTTCCTATTTTAGTTATCTTTTAAGGAATTGTACATTACAACAACTATTGAATAAACTCTTTAAACTTGTCAGGAGGGAGACTTTTAATTTTTAACTTTAAACAATTTAAAATGTTTTGCATTGTCTCACAGCTGGTAGTTACCATTATCTAGAAACAGCTGCTAGTTATCATCATCTCCTTCCAGCAGAAAGCTTATCCAGCAGCAGCCAATCACAGAGGTGAGGAAAAGTTAGCTCAAACTTTCCATTGACCTTTGGTTCCTTAAAGTCCCCCAACCTTGAGTCACCCGAGCCTGTGCGCCTGCCTCAGAACTTGACACTGAATAGCGCCCGGGAGTTTTAATATCATGGGGATTGTGGGTGCTCCTGACTGATAGAGGTTTGGGGTTGGTCTTTGATGTTCGTTGTGCTTCTTAATGAGGATCAGACTCCAGGGTTTTTGGCCAAATCCCTCCCCCCTCCCTCTTCCGGTTGGAGCAGAGGGGCAGTCAAGATTGAAGGACCAGTTCTACCTTGAGAGAGGAGGATCCCCCCCCCCTTCCCTTTCTTTCTATTCATTTTCCCCTCCCCCCACTCTTCTTCCTCCCCCTCCCCTTCTTTCTTTAATCAGTCTCTCCAGCACCCAGAGCGTCTCTGCGTCTGGGGGTAAGTTCATCAGTTCATTAAGGATGCCTAAGCCCTGATTGAGGGTCTCTGATGTCTTTTCATCAGCACGTTGGGTAAGTGGGAGACGGAGAGCGCGAGAAAGGACAGGAAACACACCAAAAGGGTTCCAGCTCTGTCTCAACTGGACACAAACACTGAACAGTGTGAACGCAAATCTGTGACATGGCAAAGGGTCAGGGTAGATGTCAGACATGTAGTTGATCAGAAACTCTGTTCTAAGTTCTGGAATTGAAGGTCAATCACAAACATGTGTGCCAGTGCTCTAGTTAGGTTGCCTTTCCTGTTGAAAAGACATATTTGACGAATTAACTCTGGGGAACATAGACTCACTGTGTCATTGCCTGTTCGTGGATGGGATTGACTTTTGTCAAGCGATACCTTTTACTTTTGCCAGTAAGTAGTAACTTCCACTTCTAAATGACGCTTACAGAAACCCTATTGTTTTCCAAAAAAGGGGGCCTGAGATTAAGTAGATAAACAACAGATGTTGTGGCATGAGAATACACTCATCCTACAGTAAAATTAGACATAACTCTCTGTTTCCCATAGGCTGGGCTGTCAACTGCAGCTATTTATTGTTCAATATATTACAATTAGCCTCAAGTCAATGCTATTTCTAGCTGAGGAACTGGACTGTTAATTCATATTATTGCCATAGAGAAAAGCCATAAAGAGTGGAGCTCGTTATTTGTGTAGTAGCATTTGGGCCATAGCATAATGAGAAGAGGTGAAGCTCATGAATCTGTATCCCTCATCTTGGTCCTGAGGCCCGATCCATAAAGCACAGCTTCATATCTTGCAGACTAGCTCCTCTACCTCTGCCTGCCATTCATCTAGTCTTGCCGCATACCTTTATCATTAACTATTTTAGTACTGATTTATTTTTTACACAAGAACTATTTCAAGCTTCGTATTTAGTTCCCTCATGTGCCCTTCTTTGTGTCTTCATCACTGTGTGTCCTTTTGTGTCAGATTCTGATCTCTGTCCAGGCCCTGGTCCGTGCTTTTGGTTCAGCAGATCTCTGCTGCTGACTGAAGCCTTCTGTGTTTGAGTGGCCGTGCACGTGTGCATGTGTGTCTGCCTACTTGCATTTATGTGTACAATTGGAGGACTTCCTGTTGTGCTGTGACATGGATGCTGATATTTGCTGTCACTGCAGTTCACTTTGAGCTGTTATTCATTCGCTACTTAGACTTTTGGAACTGCACAGAGCTTTGTTGTTTCAATTGAGATATTTCTTTTATTTAATCAAACTATGATGACAGGTGTGGGTTTTTTCTTGTTATCTCTAAAACTACTGTCAAGTCTTAATCAGTGTAACCTTAGTTTTTTTTCAAAATCTTTGATTTATTTCTTCTTTAATATTTTATGACTATTTAAAGTTCTATAAAAAATAGTTTTTTACGGACTGCAAGGAATACTTATACAAATGTTGGTCATTCGTTTTTTTTTAAATTATTTTTTACTTTTCCATCTGTTTCTAACCCCCCCACTCCAGGCCATTTTCCACCCACAGAGCACATGTCACTGTCACTTGTTTTGAACTCATCCCCACAACCACTTAGAGATTCATATTTATTTGTCAGTTCCCACCCAAGCACTTGGCTAAGCCTCCTGCCCTTCAGTGGAATAACATTAGAGATGCTTAACGAGGAATGAAAGAAATTTCACAATAATGATCTGTAGATCTGTAGATCATTAATGTGGAAGATCTGTAGATCATTGCATGATCTGGCTGGCCTAATCTATCTGGTGCAGGCATAGATTAGATAGGTTAAATATTTAAAGATTAAAGTGAGTTTTTAAGTGAATTAATGGTTTTAATACACAACACACATTGGGGATAAGGTTATACTTTGATTAAACCTATGTAAAGTTTAAATTATGAGTGATATACAGTTTTTTTGCCACTGTACAATTTTCAACATGTGTTCAACATGGCTCAACTCAGTCTGATTTACAATTTACAAAATGCATGTGGTATGTTAAGAGGAGTATATTCACCGATGAAAGTATGCAAAGTAATGGGGGCGATAATATGTCATTTGAAAGCTGTCAGCTTGATTTAGATACTTGAGCCATGAAACAATCCAATGAAAATCTACTTCCTTGGCAAGCCTGTGTACAGACTGACAGACAGACACACACACACACACACACACACACACACACACACACAGAGATTATTCACAATCCCCTGAGTGCGCTTAAACAAATGGCATTTTCACATGTTAAAGGTCAAAAATGAAATAAATTTGGTCACTACAGCTTTTATGTCGGAAAAGTAGTCATCAGTTTAAAAAACATTACTTACTTCAGGTTGAAAAACTGCCAGAATAACTGCGGAGGAATTCATGCTTGACCACATTAAGTTTCATGTCCTTCAGCGAGCAGATTCTGGTGCGGTATGTTTTATGACAGGATGGAATGTTTTTCACATTAGAGAGAAATATGTTGATTATAGAAGAATCTTAAATTGTTGGGGGATAACACTTTTTCACCCTGATCTCGGATGTCCATGCTGATTACTAAAAGAATAATGGTTTAAAATAAAAAAAATAAGTAAGAAAAGAAAGTGGCAATGATGGGGACCCGGATGGCTCAGTTGGTGGAGCTGGCGCCCATACATGACACCTTTCGCATCCGTCAGATGAACAAGCATTTCAGTTTGAATTTTGTACAGGGATGAGGTTTTGTTTTATTAAGTGCTCGCATGATGTATGTTTTAAACATCTACTTTTACCCTTTTTTTCAAAGAGCCAAAAGTAAGAGGAAGCCAAGGTCGCAGCTGTTCCAGCACAGAGAACACGAATGCTCCTAGTCCATAATACATGAGTCACTAAAAGACTCCTTTAGCTCTTCAAGTTGTTTACATGATGCCAGCAACAATATCTAACAAGTCATTGCAGTGTGACATTAATGCATGCCCCCATGTGTTTTTGGTATCATATCAAATTGAGCTCTTTTTAAGATGAGCAGGTGGGAGATAGAATTACAGAATTTTAGATATGCCATCTCAGAGATATTCCCTTTCTTCTCATGCATGGCTGGACTTTTGCATTTATTTTAATATATTAACCTTTTTCTGTTTCTTGAGCTGATGCAAATATTTAGGTCATAAATATTTTGGCTGTGTACTGTATTTGTGGCAAAGGCAGCCTTTTCTCTTGACTGCTGAATCCAAAACAGCCCAAACATTACTCTGGACATGTCACCTCCTTAAAGCCTTTGCTGTAATACTAGAATAGTTCACCCAGAATGTGAAGAAGTTCATTGTGTTTTCCACCACATCTGACCGAAAGGTTTCAACCTTTTTTTGTTCGGACTTAAACTGTTTTTTGTAACATAACTTAAGAAAAAAACAGTATATCATATTACAACAAAAATCCCTACATTACCATAAGAATCATGACAATATAATTATCTCACAGTACTGTTTCATAAGGGCTTTAATTACATTATGACACAATGTGCAGCTTGTGTTTGTATGTATGTGTGTGTGGGGGAAAGTACATGTTTTTTTCCTTATATTTATTCTAATAAATGCCATTAAATGTGGCACTGATTTTGTTCCCAAAAAAATGCTGCAGTTTCAGAATTCGGGAACTACTCATTTCTTCCCATCTCTCCCTCCCTGTTTTCTCTTTCTATCTGCAGCCAGCCATTAAACTAAAAATCAATAAGCCATAAAGAGAATGGAGAAGCCTCTTATTTACATCAGCGTAAATAGAGTGGTGGTTTGTCTCTCCTCTTATCCTCTTTATACACTTCAGGTAGAAGCATTCCGTTTCCCTAGAATAACACACTTGACAGGCTGTCCAGATAAGAAGCTAAACTCTCCTAAAATGCTGAGGCATAAAGGATAGAACGAAGGCTGTGAGCCTAATGCGTAGCCGCTGCCTCTGGGGCAACGATGATAATATAAGTTCAGAGGTTGACGTTTCCAAACTGTGTGTTTTGGGTTTTGAGCATGTGTATGCTCACATGTCCCATTGAAGGTAAAGAGCAGGAGTGATTCAAAAGGCCACAGGGGGGCCCCAGAGACAGGACGTGTTCATGATGACAAGGACAGTGGGACTTCAACCAGAACCGCTTCTCACTGAAAGCTGTAAAAAAAAAATGAATACTGACTCTTTGATCATTACAATTTGTGCTGTTTGTTGACTTGCTTCATGTGAATCGTGAGAACATTTGAGGTAAACCTTTTTCTATTTCAGCATCTGTTACAATAATCCTCTTATGGGTTGATGTTAAGAAGGGGTTCTGCTTATTTCCAGGGACAGGAGCTCACCAAAGTAAGATGACATGACATTGGTCCCAAAAGCAGTTGGCTTTATCAGAGACGTTTTCATCCACTTGATCACTTTAAGAAGATGCTGTGTCTAGTGTCAATACTGTCTGTTTTTAAGCAAGTTTTAGCCTGTTAACTACAAATTTCGAATGTTTTAGGCTGTATGTCCGTGAATTATTTTCTCAACCACACCACATGTGTTTAGATTGATGTCCTAACCTAAGGGCAGCCATTTGTTCCTTTTCATTTCACCTAAAAAAACTTCCAGACAAACTTCCGTTCAAGATTACTAATCATAAATCATAATTTGCAGTTGCCCTTAAGCACAGTCTTGCAAAATCTCAATATTTATGTGGGAGTCAGTTGATATATCTTGACTTTTTTCCTCCGCCAAGGAGTTTAAGTTTTCTGTTATGTTCATCTTTTTGTCAGCATCTGGAAAATTGGAACAAGTAATCAGGATTCGGTTTGGTGTAATTCTTCTAAAAGTATTTGTTAACATTGTGAGATTTCAAGGCTTTGGAAGCTGATTTCCATAGCATATTAAAATAAATCAATGTAGGAAATCCAACTTGAACACTTTGTTCCCAGTTGTCCATAGTGGATGTTTCAATCTAAAAAATGTTCTCTGTAAATTTTAGTATAATACTCAAAATCCCCTTAAAATGCAAACTTGAAACTTCAAGCCTAGCTGTTCTGATTTATTAGAGCACAGGTGACAATACTGTAGACTCACCTCAATCAATCTTGTTAGTTTAAGCAACAGTTGATGATAATGGCAGCTCTTCTCCTTCATCTGACCTGTTGACTGAGTGGCAGCCCCTCCGTCATGATTAGTGCTGCATTTACTGTGACTTAATGCAACAAATAACGTGGCACGTTCGGTGGATTTCTCCAGGGAGCAGCTGAGTGTTAAGACTAATTGGTCCCAACTATCAGCAAGTCTCATTGTCTTTTAGACACCTTTTCTGCTTTTGAATACCTTTTCTTCAACAACAGAGGGATTCATATTGGAAAGAAGAAGCACAGTTTCTCGTTGATGTCGTTGACCAATTTACGATGCTGTACAGTATGTGTTCCAGATAGAGGTTTTAGATGCAGATGTTCATTTCATGAGTCTGTGAACTAATAAAAGGTCTATGTTGAAATAGTGATTGTTTGCTAGGGAAAAAAAATATATTCAGAAGAACATTCAAGTTTTTCTAGAGCTTCAGTGCAAGTTTGCATAATGCCAAATGGAAACTGGCAGAAAAGTGTTGCAACCTGGGTTTAATCCTGTCTTCTGAACATGGTAGGCAACCCAAACTGCTGCAGTACTGGTACCCACACGCTCAATGCTACTGTTGTGCATGTGTGCATTTCTATAAAGCTTGTGTGCCTTCAGTAACTGATTCAGCGGCTGATATTGAGTGAATGTTACAGTCAGTAATGACTCATGATATGGTTGGGAGGGAGCTCTGAGATGGAATGTAGGAAAAGAAACAAGCAACCCCTGAGGGCTTGGACAACATACTCAACCTTAATCCTCAGCAGAGAGGTACACAGCTCACCCATCCCCCCAATTGCATACGAAATCCCCTAACCTTTTAGTCCACCACCAGCCCTGTGTAAACTGGCCTTTGTGTTTATTCAGCCAATCACTGGGTAGTTAAATCTGCTATAATAATAATATATATATATATATATATATATATATATATATATATATATTTTTTTTTTTTTAAATATATTTTTACAATGGATCAGATAAATATGTGAATGAGAAAGGGGTTGCACATAGTGATAAATCCACAGATAATTACCACAAAGGTACATGGTCCATAAGTTTGGTTCACTTTCAGCGCTCTCATCCGTGTCTTTTCCAGCTGCAGCAGGCCAATGTTTCCAGTGAAAAATCTTTGATTAACCTACTGTACGCCAACGGTCCATCACCAAACGGCACACAGACAAAGTAATTGGTTAGCTGGTGAACATAGTGGAGTCTCTAGCTGCTAAAGAGGCAATTGTTTTTTCTGAAGAGTTGGTAAAGATCAAATCAGAGCTAAAAGGCAAATTCATTTTGGTCTATGAATATTCATGGCCAGAAACAGAAACATCCCTCCAAATGCATTCTAATGTTGCTCTGTATTAACTGGATGCTGGATAACAAGTGTTTGCAAAGTTGTGTCAGTGTTGTGTTTACAACGCATGCTGCCACATGTTGCCACATTTTGTAATGTGGCTTAATGTTAATATAAAATATCGATTGTATAGCTGTTCTAAACTACATCACAATTCTCCAGTGACTGCAGGCGTTCTTGTGTACATCATAATATATATGTTGGAAAAGCTTTGGTAGATTTTGCATATGCGGCACATACAGCGAGCCCAAGTTAATAATAGCCATCAGACAGAAAAGCCTGTTAATGAGAAAAAATACCACAGAGGCACTCTTGCTGAGCCCACCACCCTTTTTACATTCGTCCAACAGCTCCCCCTCTACACACTTATGGGCCATAAGCAGCTATAGGAGAGCCTGTGGGATTTTCTGCACCATCATATTTCCATTACCGCCCACCCCAAACTGCTCCTTGGCACTTGGAAGCATGGTGCCAGCCAGGGCTATCTGCTTAGACAGCTGTGGGCATTTTTGCCATTCGGTCTTTATTGTCAAAGCCAATTTCATCTCCTCAGATTAACATCTTTCACAAGTTCCTTCTTTTTTTCAAGTTGAAATACTTGTGGTCAGTTGTTTTCCACTTCTAGTTTGAAATGCAAATTGATGACATGCCTGGATAGTATGTCGACATCAGGGTTTGTTATTTGATAGGTTGACATACTTTATGATCTATTACATTGCACAAAATAACAGGCTTAATTGGGAAACTCAAATTATATCCATCCCTAAATGCTATGTTATTTAAAGCCTTTGAAGCAAGTTCCCCTTGTTTGCCCACTGTACAGTTGGAACTGGCTTAAAGCATGGGAGGCATCTACTCCACACAGGGCTTTCATTTACTCCCTGCATACAGGATACACACATACACACAAATAGCCATATAACCATAGAGTGAGAGAGTTGCCATTCACTCATTCACTGAAATAGAGTCTGCTTTTTCATGGTCATCCTTTTTTTAGGTTTGACGTAATCCTTAGTACTACGATGCTGTAAACATACTCACAAACACAATATGGCACATTTCTAATATTTAATCTTATGGAAATGTCTTTATCTTCCTTACTTTTTCTCTCTTTCAAAAATACTTCAGACTTGCAGCAGTTCCCATGATTTTGTCAGCGAACTATTCATTGGGAAAGTATGTAGGTCAATCTGCTTTGCTCTTTATCTAAAGCCACACAGATATGTGGCAATATGATGAATATTTCATATCTATACAATCAGTGATGGTTGTCTTTGTGTTCAAAGGCTTAGTAGTCTTTAAGGCAATCATGAGGGGGAAGGGAGGCTTGGAATGGGGGAATTGATCAAATCTCCTGTACAGTTAGTACACAAATATTATACACAAATTAAATATTCAATCTGGCTTTTCTATACTTGGACTTTTAACTGGGGCGTTTTATGATATCTGAGTGGCACAGAACCAATTCAGAGAGAGAAATTGTGCCTGTGTAAAACTAAGCCTGTGGTCCGGTCCATGTGGATTGATGCTCTTTTATAACATGTTGCCTGGTTAGGGTTGATCCTTTGCTCGCTGTAATCCATTTTCTGGTTTTTAGTCAGTAAGCACGGACATGACATGTCCATTTGCTGCGGCATATTACAGACAAGTCACAGACTCAGAGCACAAATTGGGGTAACCTGTGTATAGAGTTAATAAATAAGTACACTTATAAGAGTGTGGATTACTTTCCAGAGTTGTCCTGTGTCAGCAAAATGTTTTTTTGCAACAAGAAGCAGACTAGGTTTCACTTTTTTTGTAATGGCCATAAAACTTTCTTTAATTGTTCAAAGGTGTTTTTGCTTTTTCTATGTCTCCCTACCAACAATGATTCATACTTTATTATGCTTGTCTGGCAATGAGCACTGTGTGCTGAGGACAATTCTGGGGGTCAGACACTTGTTCCAAGCACTTTGTTAAAAGAGAAGAAATATTTTTGCTTAATGAGAAAAACTAAGTGTCTTTGAGGGTGAGAGGTGGATAGAGGATTAGAGGAAGAGAAGTGTCTGAAATCCTTTCTCTCCCAGCCAACTTCTGCTGTATTTTTTCTTGTCACAGCTGATGTCTTTGGCACGGTAAATCAGAACAGCTCCAGTGTTTGTCTCTCGTATACACATACATGCTGCAACGCTCCCCTCCTTTGCGCTCTTTAATTCTCTGTAAATTCAACCAGTGAGTGAAGGGCATGGTGTGTTGGGTTGTGCATGTGTGCATTCCTGCCTCTGTTAGCCTGAACATCTCATCACATGTGAGGAGTACAGGCTGTCTGGAGTAGACGGACAGAGAAATAGATGAAGAAAGAAGGAAAATAGGACGAGGTGAAGTAAGTCATTGTAACGGAGTGTGGCTCTGAGCGGTTGGCTGATGACGTGAAGCACTACACACACATCTGGAACAGCTTGTGCAGCTGCACCTGAAGAGAAGGGCTCCTCCGCAAAGCGTCTGCCGGCACTTTCTTTTTCTCCAGTGCTCTTTTTAATTTTTTTTCTTCAGGCTGTCTTTAAGTCTTCCTCTCTCTGGTCTCCGTCTGTTGGATCACTGGAATGGTAACCCGCGGAGCATCAGCAAAGAAGAGCGAGTGACCCGAAGCGAAAGAGAAGAGGAGGGAGAAAGCAGAAGAGGACAGTTGCATGGGGAAGAATTATTAGGCATGAGGTATGAGAGAGAAGTTGACAACCAGAGCAAGTGAAGGAGAGAGGGAGCGTGATCAATTTACAATAAAAGAAAGGGGTGAAGAGTGAGAGAGTGTTAAGACGGGAAAGAGAAGCAGTGAGGGGATTAAAAAGCTGGAATGCGCTGAAACTGGAGACCTTAGTTTCTGTTTGCATTTGGCAACTCTGTCACTCCACAGGTTTATCATACAAACACCAATTTACCAACACACACGCTCACACACACACACACACACACACACACACACACACACACACACACACACACACACACACACGCACACACACACACACACACGCTGTTTGTTTTGGAGGATGATCCCAGGAGGCTCACGCCTGGTAAGCCCCCACCCCTCACCCTCAGCCTGCCTTCCCAAAAGTGCCCTCCCTCTGGCCCTCTCAGGCTACCTGCATGAGTCACAACACGCTGGAGCTGGAGAGTCACAGAGTCACAGTCATTGAGAGCTGAGAATCCCTGTGTTGCCCACGGGACACAGCTGCAGTCACCCTGGCTGTGAAAGACAGAGGAGCTTTACCCATCTGCTGACCTGCAGGATGTCCAAAGCTTCCAGGCTGGCCCGGCCCCCCTCAATAGGGTCCAGATCCAAGCTGCCCTCCCCAAGGAAGGAATGCCCTGGCACGGCCGGTCGAGCCCGGGTTCTGAGCGTGGGAGAAAAGCTAATGAGGGCAGGTAGTGACGGTATCCTGAGCAGACAGAAGTCTATAAAGGCCACTATGCCACAGCACAAAGCACAGAGTGAGACCCAGACTGAGACTCCGGCCCCCAGCCACGGTCCAGCTGAGAGGGGCCAAAACATGGAGACGGTCCCTCCCAAGAGCAAGATCAGCTCAACAAAAGGCTCAAGTCAGCATCAAGGCTCTGTGCACAGTAAGTAATGAACCAACTTCATTATCTGAATGCCAGTTTGTCTCCAATAATCTTTTGGTCTACCCCCCCCCTCCCTCTTTGAATGTGTGGTGTGATATGGTGTGTGCGTGCAGGGTGACAGGCGTTTTGGACTTGTTGTGTGTCCCCTCTAATGCTAGTTCATTGTATCATGTATTGATTAGGTCCTCAGGTTATCTGGGATCTCCTTCCTACCCTGTGGCAAAGGATGGGAGGCTCAGTTTGCAGCCAAAACCAAAAATATCACTGTGTTAAAAAAGCAAGGTTCTGCTGGGGGGGTGAGCCTGCTGTTGAAGATACAAGTGATCATGATCTTTGAAGGAGGGAGGCGCTGCTCAGCTGGTGACTCGCAGCTCTATCCAAACAATTGGTTGTGTTTATTGCTTATGCTCGTCTGTCACTGAACTAGGTAACAGTACCTTCTTAATATGTGGGTGTTAAAGTCTGGACTAAGAATGGTGGATATCCCTTGTTTTATTGGACGTTTTGATTAGACTTTGAATCATGGCTATTTAAGACCACTCTTGTAGGCCAGGGCCCCCCTCATATTAATTAATTATTTATCTATTTATGTTGTCACTTGATGCCTGGATGTTTTTAGCTTATAGTCTATATGCTGTTGTGTTGTAATTGTTGGAGCTTGTATTACAAGACAAATTTCCGTGTGTACGGACAATAAAGTGCTATCTATCTATGAGAAGTTAAATCAAGGAAGTTCAGTTTGAGTAATTTGTTTTGATTATCAGACACGAAAACATTGCACAGCAGTTTATAGTATGTGACAGGATTTTAACAACAAGTTATTGCAGTGGCAGTTTGTTTTTTTATCTTAAAAATCATGAGATATACTGTGTAAGTAAACATACTTACATTGTTTATTTTACAAGGTATTCTAACAGGAATGCACACTTACACTGATTGGCCAAAATATTTGCCGGGCAACCTTGAATTTTCTGCTGGATGATCCTACATTTTACCAGAAGCCCACTTTGCTTATGCATTGGTGTCATTGAAATGAATGTGGAAGCTTAATGCTTCAATGCAGTGCTGCAGTCACTTTAAAGTTAACACAACCTTGATGGAGAGAGACGAGTGTCTGCTCATGGGATCTCTGTCACTATCCCATGCCTCAGTTTCTGTGGGGTGCAGATTAAGAAATGGGGGGCCAAGAAGTTGAGTGCTCATCACTCCCTTCTGGCCTTCTCACCAGATTCCCACTCTGCAGGACGCCAGCTATCATGGATTTGTCAGGTCACAGTCGTCTCACACTCTTAAAGGCAACTTGACCAAGATTGATCAGAGGATGAATGTCTTTTTTCCCATCTGTTAAAAACATTTCCTGTCAATCACTCTTTATCACAGTTAACTGTTCAGCTTTTACTCAAAGACAGTAGTGGGGAAGCGTAAGGGGGGTTTAAGTGTGGGGGTAACATGGATGTAGGCAACAGGGGTGAGTCAAGGGAAAGAGTGACAGAAGGAGGTCAGGAATGTGAGCAGGGGATGCTGGGAAATCAACAGGTCTTGAGCTGTGTCTACTTGTGAATCCCTCCCTTCAGTAAAGACAGGTTATGGGTTATAAGGGGGCAGGTTTGGACTCGAAACCAGATGTTCTTCTCTGTGCAGCTTTCAGTCTGTTCTGTACACAAACAAAGGGTCTTTCTGCAGGGCTGATTCACTTCTTAAGGGTTTGGGTCAGTTTGCCTTTAGTTCATTTGGCCCTAAATGTGCGTTGAAACAACACTGATGGAGTAAGTTAACTTAACTGCAATAAAGAATCCAAATTTCTACCTAAACATTTTAATGTTACATACATCTAAATTTGAGGACATGGAAAGTGACCCAACTGCTCTTTTTACAGTCTAGTTTTCTTTTGTCTTCTTCTCATGTTCTCCCTCGCTCATTGTTTTTTGTGTTTCTTTGTCTTTCTTCTCTCTAACACCCTCTCCACTATTGTTTCTCTCCCCGTCTTTCTCCTCTGCATTCCTTTTCTTCCTGTCATCTTTTGACAGCATTTGAATCGATTATTGAGAGATGCCATAGCCGCCCACACATATATACAGTACGCGGACCATCAAAAAGATTAAATGAACTGTTTGTATTCTCTGCATTTCGCCTCTGTCATAGGGTGCATTTTGAGTGTGAGTTTGTCTTCAGAGACAGCGAGAACTCTGTAGAGTTCTTGTTATGGACAGGGACTTTGAAGTTTCTCATTGAAAAGGCAGCGCTCGAACAGTCCAGTCTCTCTAGAAACTAGCTATACACTAGACTGATTCCACAGCCCTTTGATATATAAATGTGGTTGGCTACATGGAGCTGTGTGCTGCTTAAGTATTTGGATTTTAAAAAGCCCAGCACAATTAAATACCCTTTCAGTGCAGGCTAATGGGAAGCTTATCATGTTCTCTATCCACTTTTGGTTTGAACACAAACAAGAATGGTTGATGTGGGGGGTTCGGACCGTGCCAGGTCCTCATCCGTCCAGATAATGCCAGTTACAGTGCATGAGGGCAGCTAAAGCACAGACCCACAGGGTCAGACAGAGCTGATGCACACCGCACTGGCAGATGATAAGTGCGTTTGACAGGCAACATTACTGTGTGAAAGCTTCAGAGCTGACTGCTGCGTGCCAAGGGGTCCAATTTCATCCTTAAAGTGGCAGCTTCTACCAAAAGCAAAATCCGTTTGACATTTTCTGTCCCGGGATGATATAATACGTGTCTTGAGAACAGGTTCAAGTTCTTTTGATACTGTATGACATTGCATCAAACCACGGTTCAGCAACATTTTGGCTTACTCCTTTTGGCATCCTGGATTTACATCTTTATGTATTCTTGATTTATTATTATGTGCTCTACATGGAAAAACCATATGGGCAAACCAACATTACACCCAAATATGAACATCTCATTCCAAAACCATAACAACCTCCACCCTTCTCGACAAGATTGCTAACCTGGCTGCAGGGGTTTGCTCTCAGCAACAAGAGCATAATTGAGGTCGGGCACCAATGTTTCCTGATAAGGCCTGGCCCACGGAATTCTTTCCCAAGGTGTTGGATGGGGTTAGGGTCAGCGCTCCGTGCAGCACTATTGTACAAAACTAACTTGGAACGGCCAGTTAGTGAAAATATCTGGAAAGGTAAAGGTCTGGAAAGACTTTGATTTTAACTACTCTCTGGCTCTCCTAACAATCTTTGCTATCTCCAGGTCTCTAGACTCTTTTCTCTCTATGTGTCTGGATCAACTTGAAAGAATTTCACCTTCTGTGTAACCATAGGGACCCTTTGATCCCATGCCCCATCGTGCAAGGATTTGTTTTTAATATGATCTTGATGCTCTGAGATACGGTGACTGGTCACATTTTGGATGAGCTCAGCTTTTGTTGATTGAGAAGGTGAGTCAATAAAAGAAACCCTACACGTCAATACTCAAGTCCAGTCTAAGTCTTAAGACAACTTTTTAAAGGACTCGGTCTCATCTTGGAATCTTAACACACACTCTTAAAGTAAATGTTGGTGGCAGGAGAAGAAGCTCTGGCTTTGTTTATTAGTAAAACAACATCTAAAAGAAAACACAAAGCAGTGTGTAAAATCTGCAATGTAACTCTAAGCGATAGATGGGACCCTCCAATTTTTTAATTTGCACTAATTAAGGAAGCATAAAGAAAGGTAAGTGTATGTGACGCTAGCGAAGCTAGCTAGCTAAAGTTATCAACCTAACTCTGTACCAAAACTCTCCAGAAACCTCTTCACCCCTCACCCAAAGGGATTAAGCGAATATTAGCTATAAACTAGTTGTGGACTGTATATACTGTATGTTTCAGTTGTTTGGTCTGGTCATGGTCTTAACTTGGTCTCGCCCTGTCCTGGTCTTGTCTCGGTCTTGATACACTCTGGTATGTGACTTGGTCTCGGTTTAGGTGGTCTTGACTACAACACTGGAACACTGTGTAATTGGTGGCTTCATATGCTTTATCTGCATTGTCTTTACTCATCTCATCCGGCTTGGGCACCAACAATATGTTGTGTTATGTGGTTTCTTGCCTGAAATGGTTTTGCAATATTTGTTACCACTTCAGGATATGTAGAGTTTCTTCAGTCTGTTTATGTGTGATGGAGGTTATTAAGATGTCAGTCTGACGCTGTTGACGACAGAGGTAACAGCATATGCATGTGAGTCATTGGCAAGAGAAGTGTTACATGTTTCTACATGCTCACTGTGTAGAACACTGTGTCAGTTTTGCTGAAACACTCACTGTTGAGAGTGTGAGAGATGAGTATCCATTCCAGGTGTTTTTCGCAGATCTTGCCTTACTTACTTTTGAAAGAAAGGTTAAATAACAGCTTAGTGTAATGGGAATGAGTTTGAGGATTGGGATGCGATCACCCATTTCTTTGACATTGAAGCCAAGAGTAGGGATTACAATAATGGCAGCCTCTCGTGACTCTTTAAACCCCCAGTTCTCTCTCTGGGTTTTTCTTCTTTGACAACTGTCAGCAGAGTAATTAAGATTACAAAATACTTTCTCTCAAACAATTTGTCCACTAAAATGGATATGTAATTTTAGTTCTTCAGAAATCGATTTTAATTACCTTTTTTTGTACATATCTGTTATAGAATTGGATCGTTTACAAGTTTCTAACACACTGTGCAATGTCATGCACAGTCTCTTGTGCCAAAAGGGATTTCAAAGAGGGAGTTCCTTTTGTAATATCCAGACCTTCATTTTTTTGTCTGTGATTGAGCTGACAAATTCATGCACGTAAGTAGGGGGTTGATTTTAAGCACACCCCCCCACTCTCACTTTGAATCGAGCAATCACAAAGTTTTACTGTATGGCTTCATATGATTTACTCACCGATATGCCTCGTTCAGCTCTCACATTAATATGCATCTTGGGTGATCCGATCACAAGTGAACAGCTCCAAGAACAAGTGTGGAGGGAGCCAAAACGCAGTAAGGGTGTATTGAGAAACGATCGCTCAGACCTCAAGGAAGTGGTCTGGGATGCATATGGCCAAATTATTTTTTTCTCAGTGTGTACTTGATTGCCTTCTGGGCCAAATCAAAGTATGGCCTACCTGCCAGTTGTGAACTGACGTACTTAAAGCTGTCCACTTGTGATTGGATCACCCAAACTGATCTGAACAGGGCCTATGCTGATATTCAAACAGGCTTTGAGTTAGACGTGTTTTTTTTTTATGGTTTTTGTTTTAAGGTTTTCCATTTGTTTTTAAAGTGTCTTATGCATTGTCTTGTACTTTGTTGGTATTGTATTACATTTTAATGTGAAGCACTTTGTGATTTTTTTATCTGTGAAAGGTGCTATACAAATAAACCTTACTTACTTTCTTACTTACTTACTTACTATGCTGTTCTTGTTCCTTTGGACATGATTGAGAAAAAAAGTTACACCTGTTGCAAAAAAGATTTACCTAACTGTTGCAACAGTATCTGAAAGAGGATCAAACACTGAGAAAAGTAGCAACAAAAAACGCAGAAATTAAAAGTTTTGCTTTGAACAAGGGAAATTGGTTATCCATTTACGTCAGTTCCCCTAACCCGCTCAGATATCTGTTTTTGTTAAGGTTTTGGCAGTGATTTTGTTCCTCTATTAATGTAAGTTAGATAAAGAAGTCTTTAGATGTTTTTAAGTAACTTTTGCCACATAGGAGGAAGTGGCAATTCCTTGGTGTTTTCTCAGCTGTGGGAAACAAAACACCTTTGTCTTTGGTTTGTCAATGAGTACCCGGACACTAGAGAGAAGTCCAATGATTCCTTAGAAGAAAGAAGAGTAGGTGACCTAATGGTGTGTTCATGGACCTTGGGTGTTTATTCAGAAAATGAGTGGATGTGACTCATCCCTCAAACAGAAAAAGACAATATTCAGGCCACTGAGCAAGAAGAAAGAGCTTTGGTGATGTGACTACTCATGACTGTAAATCCCTGTGTTGTCTCTGGTGTATTTCTCTTTGGGGTTGTAGCTTGGGGCAATGTTGCTTGTTCCTGATTCCTGAGGCTGTGCGGCTCTCATAGCAAGACCGTAGAGAGGATTGGTTTTATCTCATGTCAGATTTAGGATAAAAACAAATGCCTCAATGTTTGTGATGCACACCCTAACTTCAATTCCCCTAGTTGTTTACTTATTGAAGTCAAACCTTACCTTGTCTACATCTTTTGCATATTTACTTTCCTGTGTGGCCCTATTAGTTTGGCTTGATTTCAGAACAAAGCTCATACTGCAAATGTGGCATGAAATTTCTTCACACCAGACATCTCACTACTAGTACTATTTTTTTTTCTTCAAATAAATGTAATTTGTGTATGTAATGCATGTGTGTGTTCCAGCCCAAAGCATAAATGTGGTTAATTCACCAAACTAAGGGGTGTAAGCGGATGCAAGGCTCCCTCAGGGTTTCCTTTTAAAGAGTCAACAGAGAAATCAATACATCTCCACCTCCCCTCTTACACACTTTTGCCCTTCGGCCAAACATGATGTGGTATGTGTTTAAATGTCTGACTGTCTGGTTTTCAGTCTGTGTGGTATTAGCAAAGGTGCGCAAAAAGTATTATATGTACAAACTGCTACACATGCACGCACTTTTATCTCAGTAGTACAGACAAAAAAAATTAAATGGAATCTCTTGCTGTGTTTATTTCTTTCACATTGGCATGTTGTTTCAGGGGACTGGATTTTTTATTAATATTACATTCATATTTTGTGTTGCAGGCAGTAGCCTACCCGTCTGTGATCCTTTGCGAGAAGAAGATTTGGTTGAGGTCATTAAAATAATTTTGTCTCCATTTAGCATGCAGATAAGGAGATATTTTCTACCAGAGTTGAGTTCAAGGTTGTTTAAATTAAAGGAATAGTTTGACTTTTTGGGAAATATACAAATTCATTTTCTTGCAGTGAGTTGGACGAGAAGATGGATACCACTCTTTAGCATTAAGGCTGGATCTCATTTTTCTGTCTTACCCGTACCCTTTCCCCTAGGTTTTGTGCATTTAAGCAAAACTAAGGGCTGGCCCAATTCTCATTTTGATTGAGGGGTAAGGGTGTATAGCCTTTGAAAACCATAAACAGTTAAAGAAAAAAACATGGTTAACAGGCAACAATGGTTGCAACGGCTGCCAGATTGACCAGAAAAACCCATAAACGGAAGTATTCACATTTACATATGTACTATGCTAACGCTAATTGCTATCGACTAACGTTACAATGCTGATTGGCACAACAGTCCCGCTTTTCTCTGCCTTGAATGGACTGTATACATATCTACAGTTTTAACCATTAGCAGAGAATTTTGTTTGACATCAGTGCACAACACTACTTGCTTTATATCTAACTCTTGGCAAGAAAGCCAAGAATTGTATGTCCCAAAATGTTGAACTATTCCTTTAAATAAAAACTAAACCTTGAAAAGGAACACAACAGCTGACTAATAGTGAGTGTGAGATGTGGACCATGTGATGCACCATGGGGAAGCTACCTCCTACTGTACACTCTGTCAGATGACCAGGACATGTGATGTGGCTAAAGACGGGTGAATGCAGGTTAAACACAAAGTGCAGGTTGCACAATTATATTATAATAAGCAATTTCTAAATTTCTGGCATAAATATCTAAGCTTCACATTACTGAAATTACCACACTGTTACTGCTTACCGTTTACTGATTTCCTTCCTTTTCAATAAAAGGCTTGAGCTAATGGAAAAAAACACTCTCTCAGTCTTTATGAAAGTGTCAATACACTTTCATAAAGACTGAGAGAGTGTTTTTTTCCATTAGCTCAAGCCATGGCAGGCTTGAAAGTGAAACTGAGTTCCAAGTTACAAAAGTGTAGGACCTACTAACCTTTAGCTGACCTCATATAAACCATATCTAACATAACAACAAAAATTAGAAATCAGTCACCACCCTAAAAATATGTCCAGTGATTTTAAGTGAAGCCATATTGTTTCTTCAGTTGTGTAGAATATTCTAGTGGGCCTTAACAAATATAACTATAATTTTTTTATTTTTTTCAAACGCCCATTTTTTTTAGTTCTCCGACAAGGCATGAAATTGAGCTTTTAAGGGCATTTCTTGAAAACATAGTTGAGTTTTTATTGTCAGGAAATGGAACTGGTAGCAACACACAATCATCTCTATTCATTGTTGAGGACAAAAGGCATGCTTAGTGTTTACTTCTTGATCCTTGTCATATTCACATTGGAATAGAATATCTTCTCAGTAAATGCTAGTTTTAAATTCAAAAATAGAAGCATTATGTATATCTGAAGCACCATGGTCATTTTAGGATTTTCCTTTCGACTTTACCCTGTTGTGTTCTGTGCCACTTTACTGCAACAGCAGCTTTTACTCCTCAACACTGTCTGTGTCTGTCCCAGTTTCCATAACAAAGTGATAACAGTCTGTGAACATAGAGTATCTGGTGTGACCATCAAACAGCTCAGCAAACAACCAGGAAAAACGAAAACTTGAATTTCTCACATTGCATTCAAAGAAGCATAACAGCTAATATCTTGAACATGTCTTATCTTGTGATCAAACTGTATCCAAAATGGTGTTGCTTAACCCTTATTCTGTCTATCAGAGATAGATCACTAAGCCAACATTCTGTTTGAATATCACCTTTTCTAAATTCTCTTTATAAATGTTGTGATGCAATTACACGCATAAAATAAGGACTGAAAATAAGCTCCAAGATGCCTGGGTTGGGAGTTTGTGGTTCCAGCAGGAGCAACACATTACCCTTGTGTTTAAGCCAAGGCAGTGGCTCGTAAAGAGTATTGATGATGTACACCATGTGATACGAGTGCTGAGCAGGATGAGGCAGCATTAAATCTCACTGATGTATTGGCCTCTTTTTTCTCTCTCTCCGTCCTGGGAGAGGAAGAGAGAGAGGCTGACAGATGAAAAAGAGAAATTAAAAAGTTTCAGGAGGAAAAAATGCCAGCCACAGCTGGTACATACTTTGCTTTTTTAGGTTTATTTATATCATTATTTTTAGCATTTTTTCATCATAGGTAATCAGTGTGTGTGGACATGCAATTGCTGAGAGCGCAATATGCGCTTTAGACAGGTGCGTGTATCAACAAGTACTTAATAAAGGTGCATGTGGAATGTGATATGATTACACCGTGTTCACCCACAGTAGTTACCTGAGTTCTTCTTCTGGAGGTTATGGTTTTATCAACCCCTCTAACAGTATTGTTTTCCTAGCAGCAGCAACTTAGCTTAGCTCTTTAGCTTCTTTCTGTCAAAATATGAAACGCATTCTCTCTGTCAGAAAAGTATGTCAATGTTTGCTCACCAAAAAAATCTAAATTTTTTTTTCAAAGACATACTGTGCCAGTTTCCCCACAGACTCCGTAGCTTTTTTACGGTTTTGCTTTTAGAAATGGATGCCATGAGTCAAGACAGGGGTGTTTTTTTGCGGTTAGCTTTAAATGTTTATGAGCTGTGCTGCTTTAGGCTGTCTATAGTGAGCGTGGAAAAAACTAAATATTCATGAATAAGAAACCTAAGAGACTTTTCATTGTGAGCGGCAAATAGGAATGGTATTGTATTACATTTTACTCTCCGTTTGTTTACAGTGAGACCTGCTTTATGCTTATCTCAGCCCCAATAAGGGCCTAAAGCTATCACATTCATTATAAATTAATTAGAAGGATAGTTAGGGTTTATATCACGGTGCTCCAAATCAACAGTGAAGCAGCAGTGCACCGAGTTCTTGTTCTAAAAGGGCACAGTGCTGATATCAGAAGCTGCAACATGCTACTGGTTAATAACTGTGTGCAACCTACCTATGGCTTATTCAAAAATAATCCAGTCAATTTTATACGTGTACCTCATTTGCCAGCAGAACAGACAGACATTGTGCTATAATTGTCATGTGCTCAGCAGGGTCTCGGCCTGTTGTAGTTAACATAATGACTGCCAGTACAGAGAACTACCTCGGCCTGTTCTGAAGCCATTAAGATTGGTGTGACCCACATGCACTCTATTATGAATTCCCGGTTGTACTGTCAGTGTAAGAAAACAAAATCCATAACAAAGATCTTTTTTTTCTATCATTTTATCCTCAATTATGTATCTGACTTTTCCATTTCACGAATCTTTAGCCTCTGATCCAACAGTTAGTTTTATTGTAACACCTGTTTCTGAAGAAGAGCAGAGCTGTAAAACATTGAGAATGTGTGCTGTTTAATACCAAAAAATGAGCAAGATTTATTCCTGCTGCACGGCAATTTGTACTTGTTGCAACTAGAAATAAAACAGACTTCCTGACCACGTATGGAATCTCTCATCTTTTGCTTTTGATAGTGAGCAGGTTTTCTACCACTTCACATAATTACAGCTCACAACGCTTAACTCTTTGTCATAAGGGAAAGTGTGGTGAGTTTCTTCCACTTTATATTGGAGTTTCAATAGCTCTTGGCATGTAGCGCCCCCAGCTGTACAGCTGATACGACTTCAGCTTGAACTTGATTCATTATGCCCACACTGGAGTTTCTGTCCTCGTGAAGGTTTATGCCTCTCACGCGTCTTTTATTTGACGTTTATTCATTTTATCCTGCTGGCGCAACTTGTTCAATTAGGCTGTGACTTTACTTTTTTGGCAAGTTTCTTTCCCCCTAAATATGAAACACCAAGACATGGGTTTGACAGCCGCCCTGTGCCTCTGTAAAATGTCCTTCCTTTCTTAAATCTGGGGATTAGAAAACTAAAAGGGAATAATATGATTTGACTGTGTGATGAAGTCATTGGTAAGACATGCATGCTTTCCAGCTAGGAAGCTAAAGCTATCATGAGACTGACGCAGCATTTTAGCCTGAGCTGCGGGGAGCAAATTAAGGGGATTTCCACTAATCTGATGTCACAGAAAACTGGGATGCATGTGATATTTTTGTGACAGCAGTTCCTCTAAATTCACCCCTTTTTTTGTTTCACTTTTATCTCCGATCTTAAACAATTATTACAGTACATTACAATAATTAAATCAAAAAGGGTTAAAAAGTTATCCCTTTAGAAGCAGTGGAAGCTGGATAAAAGCACATTTAATAGACCATTCAACCAAATGACAGGATAAAAAGATTTACTCCCTTTTATTGCCATATTGAATACTGCTCTAAGAGTGGAAATACATTTTCTGAATATTGTAGCTGTGCAAAAGTCAACTGTTTGCATCTGTGATTTGTAAGGGCTGTTTATCTGCTTCAATTGTCTTCTTGTATAATACTCAGCCAAATAACCATTTGTTATGATCCTTCCCAGCCAAAAGTTTTTGCAAGACGCCCAGCAGAAGAATTTAGATGGTTTGTGATAGGCATCAGAAACTCTTATATAACATCCCTTGTTATATAATATTTGATCTATTATGACCAGAGAGACTGGAGAAAAAGATAATGTATGGCAGAACGGACAGGACCCATTCTGGTGTTATACAACAACTGGTGAAACAAGGACATAAATCAAATTTTTCATTTTGGAAACAGGGCATAGTGTGCTTTTTTCATGGAAAATGTAATAAGTCTCATCTGTGTTCCATCATTGCAACATCATAGGTCCACAAATACATATATTAAAACATGCACAGGTGTACACTGTCAGGACAGATGATGCATGGAAGTTGGGTGGTGATGGTGACACTGTGGATGTGCGTCGGTCCTTGCAAGCTTTTTGTTTTCTGAGAACAGATGCTGGGGCTGCCAAGCTTTTTTTTGGGGGGGGGGGGGGCTCTGACCTGGGCAGCTCCCTTCTTAATCTCAGTCAAAACCCTGTTTGAACATCCTGAAAGTTTTCATACTGGCCAAGTTTAGTCTCTCCTTAAAGCTGCAAGAGAGAGCTATTGCAGCCCTTTTTCCCTTTAACTTCCTCTCCCGTAACCTGAAGTTTGACTCAGAAAAAGGCTCCTAGATTTGGAAGATGCAATTAAAAACTTAAATTAAAAAAGAATTTTTGTTATGAGACACTATGATGATGAATTCTGCATTTTTCTGACAAATGACAGATTCACAGTTTTTTTTTTTATAACACTCTTGCTCACTTTCCTTTACTAACTTGCTTATTAGTAGGTTCCCTTCAGAAAAAGGTAAGTGGATTTAACTAAATGTGGTCCGAAAGAAAGAAAATGAATAATAAAGTGTAATTGGGTCATGAAACATTTAAGTAAAATTACAGAAGTATACGTGAAACCATGGGGTAATAGTAACACACTAAAAGCAGTACAGATTATTTCTTGTAGATATATGGACATCTATGCTCTGTTGTCACAGCTTCACAATATGATCATATGGAGCCACATAAATGCTGTAGCTGGAACAAGAAAGCAAAGCAAATTGTCGTCTTTGTTTTCTTGGAGACAGAATATTAATTGTGATTGGGACCCAATGTTTCTCGGTGCTGCATATTTTATAACATATTTGTTTGTTGTTGTGTGATCCTCTGAAATCCTTTTACAGACAGGCAGGGAGCGCCTCATATCTATGGAAAGTCACGAAGGGTATGCTAAGTTACTGATTGAGACCCAGAGTTCATGATGCTACAGCTGGCAGTTAATTTGATGTGCAACCAGAAATCATCAATTATTCATTGTTGAAACATTTTCCAGTTTAGCAATAAAGGATGTTTTTATCGATAGGCAATGACTTATATCTTTAGGGCCGCTTTAACTCCAAATTCCTTGCAGACATGTTTTGCACAATAAATATTTTGACAGGCTGATGCAGCACTGCAGCTAACTAAAAACCCTTGCTTATGGGGATGTGTTCATCTTTCTTTTGACATCACAAAACATCTAATAAATATTTTAGTGTCATTATTCTTGGTCTATCTAAATGTATTATATTAAGACCGATAATTCTTATATCGCACCAGAAGCCACTAAAGTGCACTTATGAGCCAAACACAATTAAGCTAAATGCTTTGTATTACTCTGTAAACCTGATAGGGAATCACATTTCTATGACAAAAAACAAACAAACATGTATTTACAGTTATTGTTTGCCTTGCTGCAATCATTTTAAGGTGTTACATAATAGAGGGGAAGTATGAGAGGTTGAGATGGGAGCGACAGATGTGGAGCAGGTGGGGAGAGGAGAAGAGCCTGACCTGACAGGTTCACCGCCTAAGCCAGATGGTGGCCTGGCATGATTGTCCCCCGATTTTTCCCCAACACACACACACACACACACACACACACACACACACACACACACACACACACACTCACTCACTATCTAGGGGTCATTGTCAGTTGAAATGATCCTACAAAAAGCACTGTAGTCTTCTAAAGAGTTGTCAGTTTGTCATTAGAAGCATGTAACGCTTGAATGCCAAAGTGCAAAGATGGCATGTCTGCGTTCGTACTAAAATCAGGACCAAGCTGTTAGGGGTAAGACGCTCTGTGAATTTAACGCTTCAGTGTTCCAGTTTTGAATCCCAGTCTATTAATATTTTGACCTGACTGGTCTAGCACTATTTTAGATCAAGTAATCCCAATTATTTTAAGATTGCACCACAGCAAAGCTTCTAAAACACTGCAGTCAGAGATAATGTGATATCAAGTGTGGTACCATTAAAGGCATGCAGTAATTAAATATAAATAATAAAAATATCTTGGGTTTCATTGGATTGGATGATATTTTTCTCTTCAGCAGTCCCCCATTTACCTTTGTTCTCTGCAATTTTGTGAAATTGTTGGTCAGAAACTAATGCCCATGTTGTTATATTCAATCTGTCGTCATGAACATGAACTGTTCATACATATTGCTACAAAAAGTAATACATGGTAATTTGTATGTATTTCAAGTAGTTACATTATTACTAGATTTACTGCCCCACATTGAAATTTGCTGTAAGGCAGCACCTTGTACTACCCCTAGAAATGATTGACGGGATAGTGGGTGGGTCCCAAAGCACAGGACTTTCACCCAGGGGAGCAGTGTTCGTGTCTTGGAAGTAAGGGCCCGGTGTTTTAACCCAAACACTCTAGTCTTCTTTTTTCTTTTCTTTTTTTAGGCATTTTAAGCCTTTATTTTTGCAGCCCCAAGCACTCTAATCTTAATCAGCCGGTTTGGTGCATAAATTAAACTGTCACGACCGGTGAACCCTTGGTTTCCTTAGATGTCACACAAATCGTGCATACATTTTTGTACAATCATACATAGCCGTTGATGAGTATACATTATGTATGAGTCTGGTAATGAGAACCGCGAAGACTCATCTATTTGGGCCAGTGAACCAAAAATGAGCTGAAAGATGCAAAAGCTGATTCACATTTGGGATTGGGATCAGTAGTACTAGCTACTTCTTCACATTACAAGAGAGTGAGTATGTGTTTATGAATGTGGTGTGTTTGTTCAGAATGGTGACATTCAGTCAGCATTTGAAATCTGGGATACATTACGGCTTGAGTTGTCCAATCACAAAATTTGTGATTATTTCTTTACTAAGTATTTCTGCCCAGTTGATTCTGTTCTATTCAGACCTGAGATCTGGGAACAGGTTGGCTTGTGGTCTTCAGATCACTTGGAGCAGTTCTTACCTGACTCTGAAGCTGGCACTCTGCTTTGTAATCTCTGATACCTTTGTTGACCCAGTCTTGGCTGTCATCTCTGAGATTGTCTGACTGGAAGACTGATCCGCACTGACCAGTCTTCACCACAGAAGGATAGACTCATGTTATCTCTAGGACGTAATCTGTCTAACCACATCTTCGTGGATGCTACCACTTGCATTCAGGAATGTGTGTGTGTGCGCCCATTCGCCCACCCAGAGACGGAGAAAGCAACAGTCAGACTGGCAGACAGACAGAAAAATGGGTCATGGGACCCTTCTGACTCTCTGTGCTATGTTCCCCGGGTGAGTTATGTCTCATTGCTCCTTTCTGTTGCAGCGGGCCACAGGACAATCACACTGGCCTCATAGTGCCACATTCACTTCTCCGGCCCGGGTCTGATCTCACACCTCTCACTTCACATTCTCATTACTTTGGGCTGTTATTAATTTATTTAATCATCAGCTTTTTAACATCTCCTACACAGAAATCTTTAATGGCAGGCACATTCACCAAGCTGCTAAATCAAGTTATGAGCATGAGTTGTGGGATCTTGACTAAGATGTGTTTGTGATGGATTAAATATGGGGTTCAACGTACAGTGGTGTGCATTATTTGCTATTCATCATCTTTAGACTGACTCAGAGATCATACTAGACCAGTATCCATTGTTGCCATTGGCTAAACTCTCCAGCCTCCCTGTTGAATATTATAAAAGTGGCTAAAAAATAGAGAGCAGAAGCTCACCAGGGCTTTGGATGATGTGAGGCTAAATGAAAAAAAAATTAAAATATTATTTATTTAGATTTTCTTATTTTGCCTGCCAATCGGAAGGTTGGTGGCTCAATCCCCGCCCCTGCAGTCATTGTCGAAGTGTCCTTGGGCAAGACACTGAACCCCGAGTTGCACCCGGCGCACCGGAGTGTGAATGTGTGTGAGTGTTTATCTGATGAGCAGGTGGCACCTTGTACGCCAGCCCCGGCCACAGTGTGTGAATGTGTGTGAATGGTGAATGTTTCCTGTAGATGTAAAAGCGCTTTGAGCAGTTGTTAAGACTGGAAAAGCGCTATATAAATACAGCACATTTACATTTACATGTATAAAGCCTTATTTAGTCTCTGTGACAACTGATGAAGTCCATGAGATGTGGTTGAAAGGTCTAGAAGATATCTGAAATCTAATATCGGTTTTATTTGTCATGCTACCATTTCCAAGATCAAGAGTGAACCTTCCATCTCTAATAATGCTCACTGTATTAGTAAATAGTTTTAATCCCATCTGTGAATAATGTCTTTTAGTATTCTCTACAATAATCTTTACAAAGTGAACAAGCCCAAAGTCCACCCCAAAGGCACTTTCCATCTCCAAACAGCTCTATTGTAGGCCAGTCTTTACTTAACGTGCGTCACTTTGTAACACATGTCATCATGCTGCCTAGCTGCTAGCACGGCACCACATACTCTGCTTCGGACTGGCTAGTAGTTTTTACCCAGCTACTGCGCATGTGCGACTCCCAACAAACATGGAACAGAAGTGGGAGGCCTCACTCGGTAGCTAAAACAGAAGGCTCAACACAGGGTGAAAAAAATCACAAATGTTATTTGCTGCTAATGAGTGCTAAAGGGGTGGGGGGGTTTCAAAGGAAAGCTAGAAAGTTCGAATAGCTAAGTAAAGCTGTTAAAATTGTTTTTACAATGTTAAACATGGGTGTTAAGCATACAAAATGCAACAGTACAATTTTATGAAATATGAAACTATATTTGAAAATGTGATTTTTGTTTTTGTTTTAATCCTGTCATTGACTCAGATATCTGAGTGATAACTGAACTTTAATGTTTTCATGTTTGGAAATTTCAGCAGCATATCCCCATAGACATTTCAGCATGGCAGCGTTTTTCAGCATACTCGGCAGCAATGCAACAGGTTGGATTCTCATCTAGTTGTATATATGTGTATGTGTGTGTATGTATGTGTATGTATGTATGTATATATATATATATATATATATATATATATATATATATATATATATATATATATATATATATATATATATATATATATAAAATACAACCCATCTTTACTGAATTTCAAAAATGTGTCTTGAGACCATGAAGCCACTGAATCTCTTTACTGAGTCTATTGGCTTTATGTTAGTGGAAGCAAACCGCCTGTCGTTTCACTTTCTTTACTCAGGTCATATTATACAGCGCAGTCGAGTTTGTCTTCCAAGACACACAGGTGGCACATTTACTGGGTGACTGCAGGGACGGTTCCTCCATAGCATAGTTAAATCCCAAAAGTTTTGATTTGTTTTGTCTCCCCTCTCTATTTGTTTGAGTCTCTTTTCTGCAATGGTAGGATTTGGCGTGAATAGATTAGTCACTGTTTATACTGTTTATGCAGGAAGAAAAAGATGTCAAGGCATTTTCCATTTCACATGGTGCTATGAGTCCAATTCACATTCCCGAGCATATGCACATACAGTTTCACATACACACAGCTGCACAAATATTGTGCTGTATACAGTACCTGCCTCCGCTTATCTGCTCCTTAAATGACTCTTTGCTCTGAGTCAACATCTCATTCTTTATTATGTGATTAAGCAGCATAGATATTGATGCACAAAGCCCCCATGCTGACACACCTGAGCCACTAAATGAGTGCACATTTTCTCTTTTCATGTTGGTGCTGTGTCGTAGCAACTGTCGCTTTGAAGTTCCATTGTTTTGTGCATCTGAGCAACTACACAATGAACCACAGTAGTAAATGTTGAGATCGTGTCTGTCAGTGTGGGGTTTTCTGTGCTTGTGTGCACAAGAGGAGGGGTCTGTGGAGGGAAGCGGCCTCCCCGCTCCAGCACATGGTGCCCAGACTAAACAACAAGATGAATGTTTCCTGAGTCTAACCTGGCACAGAGGCTCCCCAATCTGCCCATGTGGCTTGATGGACTAACTGAATATACTGCATTCAGAGCAGAAAGAAAGGAGCGGATATAGGAGAGAGAGAAGAAAAAAAGAGTAGAGTGGATAGTAAGGCAGAGGAGCAAGGTAAGTTTGTTCATTTCAAGTTTGGATTCCACCACAGTAGCATTGGTTTAAGGATAACTCCAGTTTATTACAGAATGGATCATATTTTTATATTTGCTGCCATCAGTTTGATCTGGAACAATAGCATTGTACTCACTAAGTTCATGGTTGAGCTCTTGAAACGCAGCATTCAAGTCAGACTGTCATACAGGATACAAAAGACTCCACAGATTTTACACATCAATTTCAGTAAATTAATCAGCCTATTAAAACCGTAAAATATTAAAGTATTCTATGGCTCTAGCGGGGGCTTGCCAAGGTCTGTAAAAAAACAACAACCTGATGATGTCATTGAGGTAATCTCAAATTGGGCTTGGAGACAAATTTAAAACATGAAGCCTGCATTACAGACTGGGGATATAAAGTTTACCAGGCACAAAGGGGTCTGATTAAAGATGCCATCAAGTTGGAAATGGGTTTTTCGGCATTGACTTTTACTAGGATACTAGGTAGTAATAGTTAGGATATCACTGCCTCCACTGCTTCAACCTTTTTGTCACTTTTTAAGTGTTATCAAAGTGCAATTCTAAATCATTGGAGTGCCCCTTTAACACATTTCACCATGTTCCCAGAATTACTTTTGCTATCATACCCAAACAATTAAAAAGGCCCACGTTGTAATAAACCATAATTATCCTTTAAATTATACTCTGACTGTCTATCTTAACATTTAATCCAATTTAACTTATATACAACATTTTTTTTGCTTCCCGTTCAAGTTTATCTTGAAAGTAAAACGTGTGGTTTAAGTTGCACCTGAATGTCTTAGGTTGGGTCTGAACTCTTCCACACCCCATAAGGTGTTGCCATTATGCGATGATGGAAATGATGGAAACCCCAACAAAAGCTCTGTGTGCTGCTGTCAACCTGTCTCCTCCCACGCTTCACCTTTCACCTTGCTACCCCCTCACACCTCCACCCTTTTTATTCCAGCCGATAGCCTGGAAAGAGCCGGCCTGGCTGTGTTTGGCTGGCTTTGTGAAACAGTGAATTAGAGGATAGGGCTTTGGGAGAAGGGGTTGAGGTATCTTGGTGAACACTTTAGCGAGACTATGGGAAAGGGAAAGGCGCCTATTTTGGACAAAAAGCTCTGAGGCTCTCTGGGGGCTATGATGGGCTGAGCCTGGTTGCGGTTTGTAACATCAAGCTGTTGGATTTGGAGAGAAAGTTCCAGACACACCCCCACCCTCAACACAGCTACCCCCCTTTTCCTCATGTCAGAAAGTGTGTATTCCAGTAAGAAATTCAAGCAGGAAGCCCCCTCCATATGGTTTTCTTCAGCTACCAGCTTTGCTCCCAACCTCTGTCTTCAGCTTGTATTTGGCTCCTTCCTCACTCTTCATCTCCTGATTAAGGAGACAGACTTTGGGTAGTGACAAGAGGTGCCCTCTTTGTCAAGAGGGAACACACACACACACACACACACACAGACGTCTATATGTGACAAGCCCCCGCTAAACAATGGCTTTTGGCTGAGGAAGAGGAGGGGGCGGAGAGGCACGGCAGTTTCTTGAATGGCCTGATTGGAGCATAAACAGCAGCCCAGGAAGTGCTGAAGTAAAAAAGAGACAGAGGGAGAGAGAGAGAGAGAGAGAGAGTGGGAGAGGGAGGGGGAGTTGGGGAAGTGTGCAGATCTGCCGGGAGAGAGCAAAAAGTTTGGGAGTGCGACGGTGTGTTAGTTAGGTTGTGTCACTCTGGTTGTGTTCAAGACTTTTTTCTGTCAGGACGAACTGAAGAGCAGAGAGCCAGAAAAAAAAGGTGAGTAGCTGCATCTCACACAAGAACACGCTCACTCTCTCACACAGATGTGAACTGAAAAACGCACAGATGCTTACTCATCTACATGTGAGTACATACAACACCCATTTTCTTCACTGTCACGTCCCTCTGTGGATTCAAACCGATGTATTCTAAGACAAATATTTTTGCCTCACTTGAGGAGTGCCTTTTTGTTATTATTGCACGCAATGTCAGTTTAAATTCCAGAGGGTTTTTTGAATGGCGCACAGCGTAGTGTACATAATATGTGTGTGCTCTTTGCTGGTTTCCCCTGGCACTGAAAGCTGCTTGTTTTGCATAGCTGTTTTTTTTGTGATGCCTTGAACTGCAGCCAGCTATTCAGTGTGTGAAGCAAAAAGGGGACCATCTAATGTGTGTGTGGCTGTGTCTAATTAAGCTAATGGGGAAGACAAGTGGTGAGGGTCAGACCATGAGTGACTGAACTTAAAAACATCACAGTCACTCCCACAAACATAGTCCAAACTGGTTGTAACATGAATTGTCTGCTATGCACTCTACATAACTTGTCTTTAATCTTTTTTACTGCTTCTGAATGTCTCTTTTCTAGATCACAGAGGAGTGACATTTGTAGATAAAAGTAGCTGACTTTAGATCAGATTTACTGTAGATTTGGCTATGTATGGTGTTGATTGCTCTCTGGATCAAATGAATTGGTTCATTTCCCCACCGGGAGATGCTGCTTTCCTGCTCTCAAAGTGAACATTAATGTCAATTCCCAACTTCAAAGACACGGTGTTACTCACATGTCACATAGATTCATAGGCAGAGCAGGAAACTGTTGTAAATAAGGATCTCTGTTTTTAACTGAGTTCTATATGCCTAACAGTTAATACTAGTTCACTAGTTTGTCACCATTGCGTGTTTTAACAGCAGCTTAACAAGCCTATTTTCCTGTCTAAAGCTCTCCAATAGCCCTTTAACGTTTTCCACTGAATTGTAGTTTTACATCTGGAAATCACTGGCCTAAATAAGCAAATCAAAAAATTCAGATAAATCTATTAGTGTAAATAAACAGCAAAAGCAACGTTCTACCAGAAAACCAGAATTTTGTACGCAACACCCTTAGGCATTCTATAATTAGGCAATGTCTGTGTTTGGCACTGTTTCTATTTAATTCTGGAGTAATACATATACGTCAAGTTCCCATTAGGCTACTTTTTAACAGTCAGGTGTTCATTGATGGTTGTGATTTGTTGTGTCTCTTTCAGCAATGAGTATATCAACTTCAACTCCCAGGTCTTAGAGGAGTGCCTCGTCAAAAAGACAAATGAGCTTGCACCCTTGCACTCTTTCCAGAGCCCCCAGACCTCATCCTTCATCGCTCGCTCCGGCACTTTGACAGCCTCTAACTGTCTCTCACAAGTTTTTTCTCTGCTTTGCTGATGTAGTGTGTTGTCAGGCCAGAGGAAACTGTTATTACCTCTAAGGCAGTGCTTTGGCTGCCAGTTTAATTCAGCCACGCTATTTGTCTAAATGCTAGCATATGAGGAACAGTGATTTTGGCAGTATTTTTACAAGCAAAGGTACACAGTAGCTCCTGAACATATGCCTCCATTTGTCTAATATTGTTATGGTACTCTAAGGTTAGTTCTTGACCGCTTAATTATCTAGCTTGACTGCTTGCTTGCGTCAGCATCCAGACATAACAGATCATGTCTGGATCTGAGCAGTAGATCAAGCACTATCCTGGGCCACATGTATTAGCCGATGCAAATCTGTGGCTGTGGAGTCTGATGGCTGCCACGAGACATTGCGCTTGGTGGAAACACACCTGGCGAGTGGCATGTGGCCGAGCAGCGCTGAGGCCAGGATGGGGTGGGGGTTGGGGTTGGGGGGGGGGATGATGGAGGCCTGACCAGGTGTTTCTCCTGCGAGCTGTCTGCACTGTCAGCCCTCATTGGGCCTCCAGCCAGCTCACGCCACGGCTCATTGAGCTTTAGGGTTTGATCAAACCTCATTACAGAGCTTTCATTTCAGCTCTGATTGGTGTTGAGTTATGGATATGATAAAACATTCCCACTGGATGAAGCTCCTGAAAGTGCATTTGTTTGTTTGAGTTTGTAAAGATACAATAAGAGATACAAATGCAAAAAGAGACAACAAATGTTATGAATGCATATTTCACTTTTGAGTTAAAGCAATCCTATAGGATCAGCTATCCCAAATTACACAAAAAAACTGGGACAGTAAAGTATCCACTGCTTGTATCATTTTAACATTTCTGTTCAGTAAGCTTTTTTAACAGTTTTCCTGAGGCGAATTACTTTCTCAATTAGCTGCTATTAACTCATCTTGTCCTAGGAAGATTTTCCATCATTTCAGCGGCTTAGATCAGAAACTATCCTTATGGCCAAAACAACTTTAGTCTAATGGAGCTGGGATGATTGCAAGGCAATCCAACTAAATCTCTATCATATTAATTGACTTCTACTCGTTGTGTATTGACCTCATTTCGAGCTAAATAATTTTCTGTTTAACATTCGCTGGCGTTAATTCTAATATGAAAGTACAGTATATACCATCTTATCTTGCCACCTTATAAAGTAGCATAAGATAAGCCCTTTCTATTACACAAATGGACTTTTTGTGTTCCTCTTGAATGCGAGTGAAATGACTTTCATTCAACCACTAACGTCAACATTTTAATGACTTCCACAGAGCAATGTGACAGACCAACAGAAAGTGATTTAATAAGGATTTGTAGTTCAACTAATAACAATTCATTAGTCTTCTCAGTTTTCTCTCTTTTCCCATTCCTTTTTTATATTCAACATTGGTCTGAATGGAATTGAATGATTGTTTCAACCCCTGGAAGAAATCTAACGCAGAAAAGTAAATATCCTGGAATGCAAAAAATATCTCTCCTGCAGACTAGTGCAAATGTGTTTCCCTGATGTTGTCACTTATTGTGTGCTGTTGGGCAATGGGAGAGGCTTATGTTAGACCTCGGTATTTGCAGCAGTTGATGTTGTAGGCTTTTCTGTAACAAGGATTATGCACAGACAAATCATTCTTCCTGACGTGATGTTGGATGCTGGTGGAGCTCATCGAAAATTTGCCAAGACATGAAATTAGATTTTCTTGCTGCAAAGAGAATGTTAGACAATTTACTTTAGGTTAACCTACAAATGGGTGGCTCCACGGTAAGACAACTGTAAAACATCTGGTAATTGCTCAAAAAAGTTGTTGTTTTTGTAATTCAGGAAATGAGTTTTTATTCTTGTCTTAATAAGACAACCAATACAATTTCATTTTTTTCTTGATAAGTTTCACATACTTCACAGACTCCACCAATTTAGTGAAGTCATTTGTTTGACCATCACCTCTCCCTCTGGCAGTGATGAGAAGGGGGGGTAAGACAAATGTTCCCCACCCACAGGCTCACAGACAAAGGCAGGAGGGCTCAAGCAGACATATTTCTGACACTCTTCAGTCGCTATTAACCCCCCTCCCTCAGCTCTTTTCTTCCAGTGTAAACATCCCTCCGCCTCTCTCGTCATCTGTCCACTCCTGAGGCATTTGGCTTGACGTGGTGCCTCCCACAACACACAAGAATGTACCAGGACTGTTTTTGTCCAGTGACAGACATGCTTTGTTTACACATTAACAGAAGTTGCATGTTTTTGTCTATCCGTCTACAGCCGTCTCCGCCCTCTGAGCAAATTGATCATTAGGCAAAATGAGAGTTGAATGACGAAGAATGAGGCCAGGTTAGAGGGGAGATTGAATCCAGTGCACCTGTAATTATAATTTGTCTCTACAAATCTATGTACAAATACCCTTATGTGTTTGGGCGGTAAAACTGTATGTGCACATGACATTCTCAATCTTTAAAGGGTACAAAGCACATTTTCCCTCCCCATTAAGCATTCTTAATTAAGAAAAGTCTGAATCTAATTATTAAAGCTGCATAATCCCAATAAATATGGATGAAACTATCCTGAGCGGTATTTAACAACCTGCAGTGTCTTGACCTTTTTCCTTAGATGTTAGCATTTTTATATTCTCTATAGACCAAATTGGCCACTCGCTAATGAGTCATTATTATGACGTGATTTCATTATTATCAGTCTGCCTGGCAAATTTAATACACTCTCATTTAGCCACAGTTCAGATTAAAAAAGTCCTAATCCTAAAAATATTCTGTAAAGCCTGTGACACAGGATGTTTTTGTTAAACCAGGCTATTCTAGGAGCGGCAACTACCTTAACTCTGGAGTTGGAAGTTTTGAGGAAACCTGTCTTCTACTTCTACACGGTCTGTTTTGATCTGTTTAGAAAACTCCTTCCTGCGCTGACTGATAAATAGACTAGACCATGTAAATACTGGAAAGAGGCCCAGAGGAGCCGTTTAATGAGTATCAAATAAAACCATTACAGGGCCAAATGTAATGCTGATATATAGACAGAGTTGCTATTTTTGCACAACATATGCACTGTATATGTCAAGGTAGTCTGTTTACTCTGAGGACTTTATCCAATTGGTAGTAGGAAGTGTGACACCTCTTAACTTTAACTCTGTGCTGCAGTTGAGAACAGATTTTGACACACGTGATAGACGCAGCGTTTTGTGGCAGTGACGTTTTGTGGCAGCAATGCTAGTTGATCACTTCTCAAACAGGGTTTAGTAGTGTTTTTGTTAGACAATTTTTAGTCACAGATTTGGTGTGATTGCTACTATCTAAAGCACCAGGATAGTGTTTGATGGATCAACTGAAAATAAACTCCTGTTCCCCATGTTCATTATAATGAAATAAAAATATTTCTTGTTGTATCATTGGTTTTGGTCTTATCAGTGGATTTCTTGGCAATAAGAAAATCATACTTTATGTCTCATGGAATAAACCCTTTTTACTAAATTTCTTTTTTTTTAGCTTTTTGCTCCAGATCTTCTGCTCCAGACTGCACTCCTGTGCCAATGAGATATTCCACCCCAGGCTCCCCTCAGAGTAATGAAAGCCATCTTGTAAAACCTGACATTTTCAATGTTGCAGTCTTTTACCTTTCTGCTTCATCTCAGTTCTCTGAATAGGGTTCAATGGTAGTGCCAGTGTTGATAAAATATACATGTCCCCCGTGTGAACATATTTAAGAAACATCTTAGCAGTCAAAATAATATAAGGCCTTAGGTATTTTCCATTTTAGCCTGCCCAGTGACGGGGTTCTGGTGTTTTTAGCGTAAAAGCTCCTTCACAACATTATATTTTAAAGCTCATTTTTACAGATAATATCTATATTATGGGGCTGTCATTAGGTTTACCAGTCTATCATTACATTTTCCATAAATGGGGGTAGAACTATGGCTAGAATTGGTTTGCTTAGAGTTTCCATTCCTCCAAGATCCAACTCTGCTTCTACCTTGAAATTCAAGACCACAGAACATTCCACCAAGTTCTGAACTTTTCCATTAGTTTTTATAATTGCAGGAAGAGGGGAAACAGCCCCTCAATACACACATTCCCCTACACACCAACACACAGTTCCGTTCCTTATGCCCTTTATCACCTTTTCTTAGCACTTTGTTTCGAGGTTTCCTTCCCGTCAGGTTTTCCTTTCTAAGGAGTGTGTATCCTCCCAGCGGCAACACAACAATGCCTCGCCTCATTTCAGCTCCCAAGTCCTGAGACCACTGGAGCCAATGGGCTGCTAGGCACATGTTAAATCCATTAGGTGGTAGATGACGGTGGTTAGGCCCAGAGGCATTGCAAAGCAACCATCTCACTATGTACATAATGAAGCCAAGGGAAGGGTAGGGTTGGGACGCTGTATCAGCTATCTGCGTGTGTGTACGTGCAGCCGTGTTGAAATGTGGCAATTGCCTGTCCGACCAATGGACTGCCAATCATTCAACAAGCCATTCAAAAGGAGTAATGTGCTTTACATGGTTTGTTCACATAATAAGATATCAATTCATATTACCCTCTGTTAAACCTTCCTGTTAATGTAGCCAAAAGCTCCTCAGTATCTGGGAGGAGGCATTTTATTATTAGACACATCCCATTTGGTCTCTCAGTCAAGCTCAGACAGTTTGATGGAGGACTCTCTGTGGAGCTAAGGAACGACTTAATTACAGTCACTATCTCAATCTGAACTTACTGGGAGTGCATCCATAATGCATGTCTTACTTTGTTCCATCGGGCCCCAATCAGTCGACCAATAATTGTCTAAACTAAAGATGATCTAAAGATGAGTTTCATTGCAGCAAAGTATTATGTGCAACAATGAGAAGCAAGCGTTGTAACCAAGGACTGTTTTTATCTGTAATATGTGTATTATTTTTGCATAGTTCGTAATACTTTTGCCTTGGGGGCAGCACAACAAGTTGTGACATGACATCCCTTTATACAGTTGACATAGTTGTGTTTCGGCAATCAGACAAATGTAAATCCAATAGTAACTCTCTTTTAGCTCTGTTTTTGGTTTTTACCAACTCCGGAGCGAAATATCTGTGTCTGTAGCTGCTAAATTCTCCACTATGTTTTTCAGATTGTTGCTATCTTTGCCTGTCTGTCATTTTTATTGATGGGCAAGTGGTGAACAGTAGGTTTATCAGAGCTTTTCCCATCTGAAAAATGCTTTGTTTTGCTGCTAGAAACATGGTTGATGTGAGCCATGAGACTTAACCAAACAGTGAAGCCTAAGGGGAACTGGGGAGTTGGATGATAATTATCTGTGGATCTATCTCAAGAAGCAACTCATTTCACATTACTAATATTAATTTCATTAACTATTCACATAAAATAGCAACTTAAAGGCCAAGGTGACTCCTCAAATGCTAACTTTCAACATTCATTAAACATATTTAATTCATACATAAATATTTTTTATAAATGTTGCAGTCTTGAAAAATGAAAGGAAAGATGCCAAACCGACCACAAACATTTTTGTGTCCATTCTGTAAATTCACTTTGTTACAGACATTGTTCCTGTATGATTGGCATGCAGCAATATTGTTTCTGCTGCAATGGTCTCCATTCTGTTATTTTGTTGTAAACTCTAAACCAAAGTGATTCCATGTCACTGGGGGAATCTCTGCTTTCTGTTTTTCCAGAAACAACTGGTTTATTCTCTTTGGACTATTAACTAGTACACTTTGGAGCAGCTGCAAACTTCACACTTGATGACAGCACTTAGTTTGACAGTCAGTTCTCTGATTTCCAGCTTTGGGAGAGTTTTTTGTCTGATCAGAGTTTGCCTCGTCGATAGGAAAGCCATATAAGAAATGTTAGTATTCACTTTTAAAGTTCTATGCTGCACTGCAGTTGGAGGTCTACAACATGGGTTTTCAGCATCTACAGTATCATTTCTATGTGGGTTATGTGTTACACAGTTATGTCCCAGTAAGCTGGATTCTGTGCTGCTTTGATCAGGGTAGAGTCCCCTTGCTAATCCGCTTGAGCTCTGGATGTTTGCCGAGGACACACACACACAAACACACACACGCAGAGACACACACACACAAATTGTGATTAAAAAACAGATGTGAAGGCCTAGCCAAAAAGATGAAATGGTCTGAATAAATCAAATGGGAACACACTGACATAACACTCGGATGTTGGACTACACATTTGCGTGTTTAAGTATAATGTGCCATTTCATGTGAGTAGATTTTGTATCTGTAGTCGAAGTTATCCCATTGCACCATGTATTGTAGTCATATATATATATATATATACATCTATATATAAATGTACAGAATAGTGAGTGTGCTCTTTATCCAGAGAAATCATAACTAACTGATCCCACCTGGATTCACTTGTCTTTAGTCACACCTTGTAGGAAAAATACGAGCATGATCTCTGATCCATATTGTAATTACAGCTGCAGGGCACAGACAGGATAAGAAAATGTAAATGCTCTCCTCCTGTCATTTCTCCTCCTATTTAGGAGCCATTTAAGAGCTCTTAATTGCTCTGGCCTTTAGTGTATAACTCTGTGCCCAGTATTTGAGCACTAATAAATGGGTTGGAAGAGATTTTTATCTGGATGTATGCAGCTGATGAGCGGAAAGGGTGTGATTAAAAGATGGGGATGGAGAGAAGAAACCGGAGGAGAGAAGAGAGGAAGGCAGGGGAAAAAAGAAGGGGTGCTACTTGAGTACCTCCCTGCATTACATCACTAAGATGCTTCAGCACTGATGACATCGTTGGGCTGGGAGGGGAGGGGGCTGGCCTGAGGATGATGTCATTAATAACCAATCAGAGAACTCAGAGCCCGACGGAGTCTGGCTAGCTCCTGATGTTGAAGTAGTTGGATCTCTGAAAATGTCTTTTCCCCCTCTCAAATCCCGCAGCCTTTGTGTCTTTATCCTGAGGTTATTTTTAGACTTGAAACAAATATATTTCAAACCTGTTCCTGCCTCTCCCAAAGAAGAGAGAGACATGTGAATGTAGCCTGAAGGGAATTAGCATTTAACTACACTTAATAGCACTTGAAGGAACTGCTTTCTGCCTGTCCTCATAAATTGACCAGTTTCTACTTTAACATGTTTGCTATGAACCAAGCAAGCATCAATTTCAAGCCAGGGAGGTCATGCACTGGGACATTGTAAATTTACTTTGACTGTTTTCCTTAAGGGCTGTTACAATGGGCAGATATATTTGTCTTTTTATTCATCTGCTTTTTTGTCTGCCATTGGGTGCTGGGCGGTTATTGTACTTTTTCATTGAAAACAGCTGCCTGCTAGAACGCTGATGAGAGTTGTTGGACGTTATAAAACAGTAAGGTTTTGGTCATAAAACCAAAACAATAAACTGAGAAGGTTTAATTCGAATCTATGAGGGGAACTGGAGAGCCAGGTGCCAATTCTCTGTGGATTTGTCACTGTGAGTGACCATTTTTTACATTACATGTAGTCATTTGATCCATTGTTAATATAAAAGTATTGATTAGAGCGTCTTTAAAAGTGTGACTTTTGATGTCAAGTTATAAGATCTCCCAATCTACCTTGCCTGTTGCATTCCTTCTAAGTAAGGCTGTTAAATTAGCCTGCTTTGCTGCAAGGAGGAGTTGATTACAGTACAGAGGCCAAAAACATAGAAGGTTATATGATGCCAGGTAGCTAGTCTATGTACACAGAGTAAAATCAATCACTGGCATTGTTTGCATTGTGCCCACGCACAGAAACTCCTCTGCCATCCATTCAACCCATGACCTGAGCCTCGTCTGGCTGTGCGTTATGGCCCCACTGTGGTGAAACTATTAAACTTTGCAGGCGCTCACTTTTTCTCCACCTCCCCCATGGGAAAGCTTCAACATTTCCGTTACACTATAATAAAGCTGTTTCCTTTGTTACTTCCCCTCATGTTGATCACCTGCATTCTTGAGATTCCATGAAGAAATCTCCTCTTACAGTTCTTAAAAATATACTGCATGCACACCATGTTTTTGTGTTTTAATAGAACTACAAATCTTTAACATTCCCATTTTTACACAGCGCATTGAGGGGAAAAATGCATTTAGCCTCCCTCTGAATAGGTTGGCCAAGCTCGTCCACATTCACAAACCTTCCAAGCTCTTCTGCTCCACAGAGCCTTAAGCTTGGATGCAGTCCACCCACTGACCCACACACACATCTATACCGGGACACACAGCCATAGACACATGGACAGCACACAGCAGCTTTCACAGATAAACAGTTGGACAGAGGCTCTATAGTGTTCCCAGGATTTTTAGAGTGGCTCCCCCCTTAACAGGGCCTATTTCATATCCCTCCACCACCTGCATCACTTATCAGCTCCAGCAGCAGTTACCTCTCCAAGTGGCTCCAAAGACCTTATGGAGCCACTCAGTTTCGTCAGCTCTCTGACACACACTGTTGTAGACACTTGGAGAATATAATGTAGGCAGAGTAGTTTTGAGGTGTTTGAACAGCACACTTTTTAAATAATACACCTCTATCCTCTTGGTAATGTCATGCAGTGAGTTTACAGTATGTTAAATGCCGATTTGGTATTATTTGATTTATTAAGACATTCACTTTTTATTGCCTTCCTGGGCTGCTGGGTAGTAATACGCTTAAAATTTACGCTGGTTACGCTGTGCTAGCATGCAGAGAAAATGGAAGAGGAAGAGATACGCAATGCATGAGGGAAAGTGAGGAAGCCATGATTGACTGGCTTGCAAAGTCCGGGCTCTAAGCTGCTTATCGCTATGAAGAGAGTCAATTGCAGCGCAATCACTTTTTAATAAACTAGTGAGAGAGCAGGCACATTTAAATGGAGGCCATGTGCAGGCTGAATGCATAGTTAACTTGCTGCAGCAAAGGAGACCAAAGTTGCTTTAATTTGCTTTGATGTCTTGATGAGGTCTTTATGTACAACTGTCTTAAATCTTAAAATGTGTCAATAGATTAGAATAGCAGATTCCTTCCAGTATTTTAGGCCTGTTCTTAGCCATATCCTTTATGTACTGTATGCATATGTGATTGTGCTGATGTAACCTGTGTGTAGTTTTGTTTCTGTGTGCACTTGTTTTGAATTTATTGACAGAGAAAACTTGTCAAAACAGAAAAGAGATATTTTATCAAACACCACACAGTTTGAGAGAGGCCTAAGAATTTGACTTTTTCTTACTTGATGCCTTTCCTCTTGCATTACCTATGCAACATTCTGCAGGCTGATGGACAGTCTGTACTGAAAGTCTGTAGGCACATCCACCGTGCAGTTATCATCACATGGCTTCAGCGGAGAGATCAAGGCTCTCTTGTCAGGAGAAAGCCTGTTAAACAAATGAGTCACTCACAACTCACAACAGGGATTTTGTGTGTGTTAAACAACCGTAATAGAAAGTTTTAAAGCCCTGTGCACTCATATCTTTTTTTCCAGAAAGTGGGTTGAGGGTGGATCTCCTCAGGGGGTTCTGGTCCTTGGGAGGTTGCAGCGGTGGATCTAGAGTGAATTAGATTCCAAAGAAAAAGTTTAGAGAAGACATAGCATTCCTCCTATCAGGCTCCTGGGTAGATCCTCTCCTCTCAGCTGCAGCTGTTCTCAGCATCTCTCCATCCCTCCCCCTCAGGACACCACTGGCCTCACTGTTGGCCCAGAGACGGTTGTCAAGGGAGACCCGCTGATATCTGAGCCGGTGGCTAGGTTGACTTACACCTACTCTAGTCACAAGTTAATGAAGTGTGCACACTGCTGAGGTTTACTGGCATACATATGTGCACTTGTGTGCATACACACACATAATTGCACACAGAGACACACTAACAAACACACAGGTTCATTAAGCAGCACTTAGTGTCTCAGTTAATAAACGGCAAAGTAAAAACTTATTTCCTTGAGCAAGATTAAGGACGCACACATCGTTCTATTTTCTGGTTCACACACATACAGATGCACACCCTCTACACACAATTTCCCACTGATCGTTGACCGTCATGCCCGGTGCATCTTCAACAGCACCCCCTGGTGTGATGAAAATGCGGTGCATTTCTGAAGTAGCAACAACTTGTTTAGTATAGAGAAGGCTATAGCTTGTTAGTTGATTTGGATTGATCCGGTGCTGATGTGTGTCAGAGAGTGGTAGCAGACAGACATGGGGTTTGTGCTGATGAGTGGAGCTGGCCAATAAACAAAGCTGTTTTTTTGAGTTGTCCTCTGGCTGTCTTTAGAGGCAAGCAGCTCCTCTCTTAACTCCCTTAGCTGTTTTTATACAACAGCAGAAGAAAGAAGTGGAAAAAAGAAGGGAGACAGAGGACTGTCAGGATTACAAAGAATGAGTCAAACTTTATTGAAGTTGTAGTCCATTCAGTAGGAAGGGTGTTAACATTTCACTTGAGTTAAATATCTACAAGTCTCATCCACCTCAGAATAAGCAATTCCACTTGGAGGTTAAGCTGCAGTAAAAATCAATTTGCCATGCCTCATTGAGTCCAGCTACAGAAAAGTACTTAAATATGCTGTGAGTCGCCTGCGTGATGATACTTATCAATGTATTTAACCTTTATTTTGTTATGTGAAGTTGTCAAATTGTCAGTTGTTCCATAGCTGTCGTAATATCATATCTGCTCAGCCTCGTCTGTTTATAAGGCTAAACCAGAGCGGAAGGTCTGGACAGGACTGTGAACTGTTTCTGACCACACATACACATTCTTACTGTACGTCTCCACACATACACACATGCATCTGAATTATAAGGTGCACTGCAATCAGTGTGTGTACCACAGAACTGTGGGTGTCTACAGTTCTGAGCTGAGACAGATTTTGCAATGGTCTTGCTAAAAGGGTGGGGACCAACATTCATTAACAGTCGAGCGGCAGCTGGGATATGTCTCATTAAGTGAGAGATAGAGGGAGAGAAAAGGGAAAGAAAGAGAAAGATAGTTAAGAAGAGATTAAAAAATAAGAGTAGAAGAGGAAAATCTGGTCATGTGCTGAGGGGTCTAAGAACTTCACGAGAGGAATCTGACATCTGAATTCCCAGTGACTTTTTTAGGTCACTAATGAGATTTGTCAACTTCAAATGTTTAATTCATATGATGTGCATTCTTTTATGGAATGTTATTCCAGAAGGAGTGGACAGTTGTGGGTTTTAATGGGGAGGACAACCAGTGAAGGGAAAGTTGAGAAACGGTATCTAGTGTAGTGTACAGTATGACAGTGCCAGTGTCCCGAATAGGCAACACGGCTAAGGGTGAATGGTCTCACAACACACGTGCACATTGTGGACTTCATTCTTGAATCAACAGGTCACATAAACAATGAGAGAAGAAGGAAGTGGTTTAATCATAAGCAAGAATGTAGGAATTTGTCAAAAAACAACAAGCAACAGGAAACATTTCAGAATTATCTGAAAACCATATTGAATTCATTAAGGCCAGTTCTGTTCTAATACAGCATAAAGGAAAAAACATAACAGCCTATCGTTCTCCAGGAATTGGGACATTGTGACGTGAAAGTCCTATTATCAACCTCCCACCACAAAACAAAGCAGCACTGATCATCAGCCTATTGGCGAGGGACTTGGGGGTAAAGGTTGCCTCCTTCACAATGGTCTATCTGATTTGGTGGATTTCATATATTCACTTTTTTTTGGGCAGTGAGCCTTAGGCTTAACATGTAATGAAATATGCCCGATTAATGAAAGGTGTCTATTTTCCATTTGTCTTTGTAAGGAATCACTTTCACACGTGGAATGTTTTTCCCATTGTGTGCAAAATTTCAAAGTGTTGACATGAGTGAAGATTTGTTTTCATGACTTGAACATGCAAAGGGTGAAACAGATAGATGATAGATATTTCCTGCATGTAAGTGTTAGAGCGTGTGTGTGTGTGTGTGTGTGTGTGTGTGTATTTTGTGTGAAAAATATGGCCGGGCTGCATTGTGGGGGCATTTTGAAACTCCGGTGTCAGTTACCCAGAACAGAAAGAGCTTCTCTTTTGGATCAGCAATCAGTGACAGATCGGTGTAGAAATCAGCTTCTTTTTTCAGTCAGCTTTGAGCAGGTCACCTCCGCAGTCTCTCACACATTAGCTTTCTACTGTAGCTTGGCAGGGTCATTGTGCAGCGCTGACTGTGGGTGGAATAGAGGGTTAAGAAATGGGCACGGAATCAGGTGTTAATGGTCTGGCACAGGAAGGACAACTAATGGCAAAACAAAGGTTATTTAGCTACAAGATGCAAAGGAGTGGGAAAATATGTCCAGTTTTTATAGTTTTTATAGTAATCATTCCAGTTTGGGCTCCTAAAATGTAACTAAGGTTTCCAACAACTTAATGGCAATATTACTAACCAACTTATTTCAAGATGTTTTTTCAGGAAATGACATTGTGATACCCAAGACGTCATCTATTTTTTTAGAACATTGTAATTTAAAAAAAACGTGAGTCTACAGCCTTGCTAGAGGCTGTTGGTTTCCTCGGATGGCGACGTGATGACCCGCCTTACTTTGCATATGATTGGCTAGTACTCGTTGCCTTTATTGGTTGGGTTGGTTAGGTTTAGGCAAGAGACGGGATATTGGCTGTGGATCTGGATCTTTGTGCTAAATGCTAACGTCAGCATACTTACAATGACAATGCGTACATGCTGATGTTTACAATCTTGGTTTTAAATCAGCAACGTGATTTGTAATTTTTACTACTAAAATGCATTCAATAGTTGTAGTTATTTTATGCAAAGCCACAAATGTCAAACTTATGGTGGTGCTAAAGGTAAAGTCCACGATCATAAAAGCTTCATTGTCTAGGAACCATGAATGTATGTACAAAATGTCATGGCAATCCAATGTTTGAAGATATTCGAGTCTGGACCAAAAAAAAGTCCAAAAGACTTGTTAAACCGGATATCATTCCAGTGTATTAGAATCATAATGTATTCTAATCATATTTAAATAAGATCCTTTTTTTAACACTAGGCTCAGTTCCACTTGAAGGGATCATCTGATATGCTGACTCCGATAACTTCTACATAATAAAAATACTTTCAGATACCCAACAGTGGACCAGTGCAGTGTGTACTGCATAACTATTCATGGCTTCAGGGTATTGCTATGTGAGCCTTGCTTTTATTGTACACAACAGGATTTTGTGTCCAACTGCTTAGTTATGGGCAAGTAATAGTAGGGGAGAGTGGGAGCCCACACGGGGAAACATTCCTCCATAAATAAGTGAAAGTACTGTAACTGCAAATAGCGGGAGGCTGTGTTCCTCATAAGACCTGGGTGCTTATGGGCAAGTGTTTCATTTTGTCTTTCAACTGAGGGGACCATCATTTACTCAACTACTGGCAGCTGTGAAAGAGACAGCGACATTCTTAAGCTATTGGAGCGAGACACAATTCACTTGCAGATCCCTTGTGACACTGCAAGAAGGAGGTCATTTTTTTGGCCTGGAATGTTGACAGCAAAAGTGCAGCGAGGCCACAGTGTGTAATTGTTGGTTTGGCTGCTTTAATTATGACTGAGGGTTGGCAGGTTGGAGGCTGACCTGTTGGTTGGCTGGTTGTGACGATTGTGTTTCATTGTCAGAAGAATTTTGACACAGAAACATTGACACTAACTGCTATGGCTAAAATAAAAACTAAAGAATGTCAGACCTTCTTTGACACTCTTTGAGTTGACATCGGGTTATAAATTGTCAACAATTCAATGTAAATGTTCAAGCAAAAGCAAAAGCCCTGATAGCATATCACATTTTATGTTTGCCATATGTCATTCCCACTGAAATGTTATAAAATATTTAAGGATAGTTGTATGTTTGCCGAATGACTGGGGCATAACAGTCCAACAATAAAACATTGTTACCGGTTGCTTTGTATGTCAGTCAATACATAAAATAGGCATTTTCAAAGAACTTCCAATGTGTTGTAGAGTTTTATAACAAGAAAAATTCAGCTGAAGTTGTAGGTCAAGTAAGTTCTTTTCCTGCTTTTAGTATTTAGACATAAAATCTATCCATCTAAAAATCTTTTAGAAAAAGGAGGAAATACCATCTTACTATGCTATAGCTGCTCCTCGCACCATCTGCTCATATAGCCACTGCTGAACGCAGCATGTTCTTTGTGGGTTGTTGCTTATAATCCTGGGAAACATAGGAAAGCACTAATTTATGCAGGACTAGATCAGACAGCTTGAGCACCAAAAATAGAATTTACAACATTTCCTCAAAAAAGAACTGTTGGAATTAAATGAACTTTACAATAACTGTGTACAAAGTCTTAAAAACTCAGTTCCACTGTATAATCACATGATCGCTCTCTATTGACCTGCTAACTGTCGGCCTATTGTGGCTAGGAGCCTAAGCACGTGAACGGGTGAAAGCAGACATAAGTGGGTGGAAGCAGACTTGTCTCCATATGTTAGACATCATCTGTCAGCTGCTGCATTGTGTTTATCCATGCACTCACCCCACCACTTTCAATTACATGGCCCACAAACTAGGCCATTGATCCCCTCACGTTTTCCTGTTAAGGTATGCCAATTTGCACTTCTTCTAGCGCATTGAGATCAGGTCACATACATCAGCAGCTGCAAAGAAATGATCTCATGCAGAATCGCAGCCCTTCCCCCTTCTTCCTTTATATAAACTCACATATGTACAGACTACAGATGTGTACACAGACATGTGTGCAGCATATATGAAGCCTGTGAGCATGTTTGCTTACTGTCAGGCAAACAGGACATAGTTGCTTTTAATAAACCCCAAAGCTTGCAGACAAAGTCCTGATAAAAAACAGACGGTGTTTTTTGGATGCATGCATGCGTGTACGTATGTGTGTGTGTGTGTGTGTGTGTGTGTGTGTGTGTGTGTCAGACAGTTTGACTGACACCTGTTAGTCTCAGGGTCCAGTTTTAAGACGGGATAATGTGTTTTTTGTCAGTGCTCTCTGTCTGTCTCACACACATTGAATTCAGTCCATGACCACGCCATGGTAGCAGTAGAGCTTTTAGCCCGAGGGCGAGGGGCTAGTCGCTCTGTGCCCTGGAATGCAATTGACTTTCTAAATCCCCCACCAGTCTATCCTGGGGCTTTGGGGCAGGGCCTATCTCAAGCCCACTTTTTCCATGTGCGCTACTTCTGGAATCTCAAAGCAAGCAGTTAGCTGATTCTTCCAGCCTCACTCATTGACCGTCACTGTGTTTGTTGAGCCCAAGGTGCAATGGAGGAGGAAATAGCAGATGAAGACAAAGATTGTTCACTTGGGGAAGGTAATGAGCTTTCTGACAAGCCACTCGCAAATGAACTATGATCCTTTGGAGGTTTGAGTGTATTCTGTCTGCCGAGTGTTATTTGGTTAGCGGTGGGGAAACTGTGTTTGGGAGTTAAAAATAGGATTGGAAATACATGAGACTACCAGGGCTCTGAACTCGAGCAGGGTGGGGGTTTGTGCTAATGGTGCTAGTGACAGCGCTTGATTGTGACGCACCTCCAAATGATATTTCTCCAAAATTAGGCCTAAAAATTTAGATTAAAACCTAAGTTTTGTTTAGGTTTTAGAGTTTACTGATCCAAGGTGTTTGTGTTTTCTTCAAAATATCTGCAGGTGAAAACGAAACAGACAAAAACTGTACTAGATTGAATGCATAGAAACAAGACATTTAGGGCAAGAAAATATGGCACAAGAAAACAAATACAAGTTCAATTATTGCAGCTATACTAAGCATGTTTTTCCCCAGTTGTTACACTAGTTAAATCTATGGAGTTACCTCTGTCTCATTCCCAACATGTCTTTGAGCCACAGATGAAAAAAAGAATTTATTGTTTGCTTCTCACAGAATGCTTTTAAGCTTTCAAAGAAAAAAAGTAAAGCCATATTACACCAGCCACAAAATAGTTGCAAATCACTTGAAATATCAATCTTCAGAACCGAAAGGTACACATTATAGCTCTGCTGTTAAAAAAACAAGGCAATACAACAGCTCACTTTATAGGTTCTTCTCTCTCTTTATAGGTTCTTCTTCTTTCTTTATTTTGCTGCCATCCGTATGCTCTCCTTTATTACCCTCTCCTCTTCTCTTCTTTTCTCTTCTCTTCTCTTCTCCTACAGAATCTCACAGGAGAGCTTTCAGCTTGATGGATAGTTTCTGTATTCCCGAGGCCATGATTGATTTAGTACAAGATAACACATTGCAAAGATGTTTATATGCCTAAGGAGGCTGTGTTTATTTAATCTCCATTCTGTCCTAAAATCAAATATTCATCTTTTTATTCTAGAAAGTGTTTTCATATGATGATTGCCTATTATAGTAGGAGTATGGCTAAGGTCTTCTGAAACAGACAGACATTTTAATATTTCTGAATTGAAAATGTCACCCTTTAATTAAACATAATGCATCTAGCAGTTTCTGCTTAATCTCAACATTTTGCAAGGCTCTGGATGTGTGAACAGATGCTCTGCATATTGTTTCCGAGTAACTCCATTTGTGCCTCCTTCCATTAATGAATATCCTCGTTTTTTGTTTAAAGGTCCAATGGCATGAAAGTTTCACTTTATGAGGTTTTTTAACATTAATATCAGTTCACCCAGCCTGCCTATGGTCCCCCAGTGGCTAGAAATGACGATAGTGTGTAAATCGAGCCCTGGGTATCCTACTCTGCCTTTAGGAAATCAAAGCTCAGATGGGCCGATCTGGAATCTTGCCCCTTGTAAGGTCATAAGGGGCAAGGTTACCTCCCCTTTCTCTGCTTTGTCCACCCAGACAATTTGGCCCACCCATGAAAGAGAGACATCATGGCTTTCAAACAAGCAAAGTGGCAGTTGGTGAAGGCCACCCTCCAGCCTCCACCCCCCCTCCTCCTCAAAAGCTACAGACTCAGAAATTGCACGTCCTAAGGAAAGACTGGCTAGTGGTTGTGATTCTGCACCAAGTCTGAATATTGGGAAAGAGACTCCAGATATGGTATTAGGGGACCACTAAGGTCGATATAAAAGCATCCAAAGAGCTCCATGTCATGGGACCTTTAAGGAAAGAAGCCTGAGTAGCTGTTTCAATTCAGTGTTTTCATCACCAATAGTCTGTCTGTCACATTAAATTGGGGATTTATTGCTTTAAAGTCAAGCAGCATGAATTTTTAACAAACTGCGCCGACTGCATTTGTTTATTTCAGCGTTATTTCAGAATATTCAGTCATTTTTTTCTTTTCTTTACTTTCTCACATTGAGTGTGAGATAGCAAAAGAGAACAGACTAAAGTCTTAGTGATTTCCATTTAAAAAAGATGTAGGTCTCAGATGGTTGAATTTGACCTGACATGCTTCATGACCTGTAGAATAATAACATTCACGCAAGCACTTGCAGTTGATGTTAAAACAGCACGGTTGTTTTGACCCAATGTCTCTCTGTCCCATCAGAACAAACCAAAAGCAACCTGAAGGTAACCTACCCAGAGGAAGCCCAGCACGTAAGCCGCAGACAGGCCTCCCCAAATGGGACGGCCCCTTCAAGAGGGGATGCCAAAGGCAGCCGGACGGTCCCTCGAAGACACACATTAGGGGGAGCCCGCAGCTCCCAAGAGATCCTAGCTATGCAGCCATCAGACATGGACAAGAAGAGGGAGGCCTTCCTGGAGCATCTGAAGCAGAAATACCCCCATCATGCCTCAGCGATCATGGGCCATCAGGAAAGGCTGCGAGAGCAGGTCAGTGGATTAAGAGAGGCCCTGGGAGGGCAATGTTGTCATTTGTTTTGGCTCAAATTGTTAGGATGATCTGATTTATGAATCTAAATGTCTTTTTTATATCAATGAATGAATTACAGAGTATCACCCAATTAAACACTGTTTAGGATAAGATATAATGATGCCAGCGCATTTTTTTTGTTCTTCCGGCTTGCCATCCACCTTGTTTCCAGATGGAAGCAGCTGTTTTAAGTGTCAGTGTTCCAGCTAAGTTGATAGACAGAGTTATCAGGTAAACAATGTACACATCAGAAATCCAAACGAATGCTAATGTTGCTGCATGTCCACTGGATGTGTAAAATAGGCCACCACAACGTTTCTCCATATCAACTTCAGAAAGTGAGAAAATGTTGAAGGTTGTGTTTTTGGTTTATTCTTCTGCCAGAGTGGTCAAAGAAATTCTGTTATTACATTGTAATGTCTGTTTAGCCCTTAAGCAGCATATTCAGCATAAGCATATTTAGCCTAATTTAATATTTTTGTTCAATTTACTCTAACACATACGTATTCTACTTCTGACAAATAAAATAACGTACAAGTAGTTCTTTAAGGAATAGTTTGACATTTTGGGGAATACTTCTCCACTTTTTTGCAGGTAGTTAGATGAGTAGATAAATAACACTCTCATACTGTATCTATAAGCTAAATATGTAGCTGGAGCAAGCAACCTGTTAGCTTTGCTTAGTATAAATATTGGAATGGGCGACATAACCCCCTATACAATGGTTATTAGTTTATACACCTCAGTTTTTATCTAGATTAGACAAACAAGATAACATATTAATCAGTGAGCTTTTGGAGTAACAGTACAGTACATACAGGGATATTTACATGATATAAGAGTGGTATCAATTTTCTCGTCTAATTCTTGGCAGAAATCGATTATGTGTATTTTCACCAACATGTTGAACTAATTCTTTAACATGACAACAAAGATAAAAGAGGGATGACAGCACAAATTAGAAGATAAATAATTATGTTTATGTAGCCTACTTGCTCTCCTATATTGCCACATTGAAAGTATTGCTATTTTTCTCTACAGATTGCAAAACTCTTTTTTTGCCGCAGGTTAAATGTGAAGTCTGTCCTATAAATCTGCCTGTCACGTGTCCCTCCCACAGCTGCTGTCAAACAGTAATGTGGTGTTTGTGTGAAGGAGTAGAAAACATGTGACTGTTTAAATTGTCCATAAACTCTGTAAAGCCTGATTTGATCACCATAATTAGATTTTGTAATAGCTTAAGACTGCTTTATGTATTGTAGATCGCAGTATGGTGTATAAAGTATACATGTCTCAGGGTTGTCTTGGTGCTTTTGCGGATTATAAAGTCTCTTTGTGCTTTACTACACACGTAGTCACGATAAGGGCTCACCTGGCTCACCTGGTCATTGTTTGTTTGTTTGCTCTGGGTCAGAGGAGACAAAAGGGAGGGGCAAGCTGGCTTTGTAGCCAAAACAATTGAGGTAATGGTGAGCTGGCACCAAGCCACAGTGGTGCTCCAGGCAGTGGTACTTGCATTGTGCAATAGGGGTTTTGTGTGTTGTTTTCAGACCAGCCCACACAGCACACATGCAAAGTAAACCCTTTTCATGAGGTGCTCATTGTGAACCCAATACATTTGCATAAGGTAATATCAGCAGGGCTGGTGTGTGTGTGTGTGTGTGTGTGTGTGTGTGTGTGTGCGCGCGCGCGTGCGCGTGTGCGTGTGTTTTGGCGGTGGGCTATATCAACAAATGATCTGTACATTATCTGTTGTCATCGAGTGCACACATTGAAATGGAGAAAAAGAGTTTGTTATTAAATAGTAGTCAGACAGGTAAATTCAGCTTCGGACTGGGGTGGAGTCAGAGTTGCCATAGTGACTCGTGATGTCACAGCTGGAGGGGCTCAGGTTACGTGTAGGTGCCTGCTGGAGCGAACAGACTGGCTGTGTGAGAGCGGAGTGCAGGAACACTGCTCTGCAGAACAGGGCGATGGTTATGAAGAATGTCTGGAGGCATGGCTCCGCAGAGGAATAGCAATAAAGTTTTCATACAGAGGGAATAAACTTGTCACATCAACACCCGGGCAGATCGGCACTAAAGGTAGGACATTGTTGGAAAAATTGCTGTTCCTTTAGGCAGTTAGTGCAGTCCCAGACAGTCAAAACAGCATTGCGTGCCACTGTAAGTAGCCTCCTTCTTCTACACTAATGCATGGATTATTGCGCTTTTTAGCAACGTGTGGTACGCCCGGGAGCGTTTGTTCTGCAGCAGAGTGCACGCCGGCGGGCTGTCAGGTGCTGCAAAACTTCCAAGAAGCGAATGCAAAACTTGGCGCACGAGTTTTATCGGGAAAGAGAAAAAAACGAGCACAACTGATTCCTTCACTTTTTTATCGATGTTTAGTAAGTGTGAAGCGTGTGGTTGTCCGCAGCAGTAAATCAATCATAAGGTATGTGCAGCTCTCCATAATCATGAAGAGATGGCAATTACTTAGCCATAATTGCAAAGAAATCTATTACGATCTATTACTAACGGAAGTTAAGGTTGTATCTTTATCTTGCAAGATATTGACGGTAGGTGTGATTATTGAGACAACGTTGACAGTTAAAAATGATTGTTACGCTGTTGGTTGCCGCTATCACAAAAACAGCACGTTTTTGCAATGGCTTCATGTTAAAATGAAGGATTTTTTCAAACAAATGCCTGCGACTTAGTGAGTAGGGTGATTGTATATGTCTTTAAATGTGTTTTAGTGACTTTTACAATCTACAATCAAGGAACCTGTTGTGGCCATCATTTCTATGTAACTTAATGGCTCCTGTTGAATTTACAGTTTTAAATTGCATTTTCACCTTCACATTCTTGTCATGCAGTGAATTAATTATTGTAATGACTAATTTCAATGGACTTTGGAGTTTGGCTTTTTATGTCATTAAATTTCATTATATTGCTTTTAATGTGTCCAGGATTGTTGAATATGTTCAATATGCATAAGTAGCAGCATTAGGAAGACTATTTTTGTATGCTTGTGTATGAACCTGTACTGTAGACCTGTAGGAAAATATGTTTTGGATCATTCCGGGGTCATAGATAATTATGTTTGGAGCTTACTCATCTGACAGTGCTTTCTTGGAGTTACTGGTAAAAGAAAATCTCAAGTTGTATTCCAGTTTTGTGTAATTATAAAACTCTTTGAAGTTCCTCCCTCAGCTGCTGAAACACTGAAATGAGACGATGGAGAGAGAAAATGATCTGTTGGTGCTGACTTTCAGTTTGTAGGCAGACATGGCACTTTTAAATAGATTTTGGGATGAAACTTCTCATATGTCATTCAGATGTTGGGAGTGAGGTTTGAGTGACGCGTGAGTTTATCATGTCAGGGAAGAAGATACAAGATGCTGTCACTAAGCAGACTGGTTTGAGGATGAATTTCTGGCAAACAGTGCTACATAGTGCTGATAAATGAAAAAAAGGTGATTGAAGACCGTATGTGGCGTAATCTTATTCAAGATGTCAAAAGGAAGTCATTCATTCACTGCTAATATAAACAGTGGAACATTAAATGAAACAAATACAAAAATGACAAGTTTATTGAAGCGTTTATCATTTGGTGTCCTGGGAGGGTGTAATTCTCCTGCTCTAATGAACAAGAAAACAAGTCAAGTGGCTGACAGATTGTGCGGGAGGAAGGTTCTCACAAAGACAAAAGTGTCGACCATACAGGAAAGACAACGTCAGTGGCAACAATGCATGCTTCAGAGGTGAGAAAGAATTGTCACCGGAGGTTTGAGTTACAAAGGCGGAGATTCATCAAGGTTGGAGCGGAGGTTGGGAAGATGATATCGCTTCAGTCTGAAAGGTGGATGACCCCACTCCGCCCAGCATGACTGCACACACACACACACACACACACACACACACACACACACACACACACTTACACTGACTGACTTTTTCTTATATATGGTACCCCTCGATTATTTCCCTGTCTCCTTCTGTGATCCTTAAACCTGCAACAAAAGGGAGTGGTTTAATTTCCTCTTCTCCTCATCAGGCTTGCAAAGACCTGGATCCCACCCAAGGGAGTTGAGATAATATCCCACTGGCCTGACCACCACCCATCATCTAACCCCTCTCTCTCTCTGCTCAGCAGGGTCTTCGACAATCACAAACTGAACCGCTTGACCGATCACAGACACACATACACACACTCACCGAATTCCCTCCTTCCGCTTGTGTGTCTGTGTTCGATGAGCTGTGACTAGCTAGGCCCCTGGTTTCTCTAGCGGCCATGTTAGGAAAAGTGTCTGCAGCTGTGGGCACCAGACAGACAGACAGACAGACAGGTCTGTTACCCCCAAACTGTGATAAACCATTGGCTGATGAGAGCACATATTATGGTAACTGTGTGAGAGTCAAAATGGGAAAACTGTATTCTTTAATTTTTCACTATATCACAATACAGTTTCTTGTTATCTATTGTTGATACATTAGCACCAGTATTACTTTATGTTCAGTACTTAACAACATGCATAGAACAAGCCGAACATTTGATTTGAGTCCAGCAGTTTACAATTACATTTTTCTCTTCATTTACACATAATTTATCCTAGGTAACTGTCTTGTAATACATAATGTGTTGGTTATTATTGGCAGTATTGAATCGTGTTGAGTTATGATTTCTTCATCAATCAAAGTCAGTCTTTAAAAACATGTTGGGCTAAGATAGCTTCTTTGATGATAAAAGGCCATGTAAGCCCTATAGCTTTTTAGTATCACAAAATTTCAGGGTAAAACGATGATGATGCTTATAAACTTTTTTACATTATAATCTTTCACTCATTAGATTTTAGTGAGTACTTTACAAAAAACACATGTTATGACCGTCTTATAAAAGAAAACTTTGAATTGGGAACAAAAGAAAGTGAATAAGCCTTGGAAAAGGATCACACAAACAGAGATCCCTTTTCAGAAGTAGTAGTTGGGCAGTAAGTCAAAAGCCGATCAGTGATATATATTAAACATGCTGCATTTGGTAACAACATCAGTAAGATGGCAGGTTGCGCAAGAGCTGCACCCTCCCACCAATTCCTGTCAAACAAAGCCACATAAATACCACTCATTTGTCATTATACACAGAGTAAATGTACTGTAAACTCTCCCTCTGAGTCTTTTTGAGGAACTGCAACATTTGGCCGGCCCCCCACATACTTCTCTCTGTGGGCTCCTGGCCATGCTACACTCTTGCTCCTCAGAACCAAGGTCAGCTAGATAACACCGGCTGCGAGCATGCATTGCCTCCTTGCAAGTGATCTGACAATGATCAAAGAATAGGAGTTAGTTTTGGGGGAGTGTTGTTTCTGTTTTTAACTAAACTGTACAAAGAAGAATAATCACTCAATGTCTTCTGCTCCTGGCACAGTATGCATGCAGTATCACAAGAGTTGACAGAGGTAATCTGGTAAACACACATGCAGATTACTGCGTACTAAAACACGTATGTGATATTTTCACAAAGCACCTCTTTGTCGTAGCCTTTATTGCACCTTGTGTCTGAAATCACACAATCAGACACTGTGTGCAGCAGGTCGGCTGCAAAACATCTGTTTTTAATCATCCAACCTCCTCCACTGACCATCAGTAGCAGGACTGTTTTTTAATGGCATCTGCCAACTCTTCGTGAATTGACACTTTAAGAGCTACCGCGAGTAACACAAACAAGAACCACAAGGTTAATGACGGCCATGCTTTGACCTGCCAGTTAAAAGGGTCGGGAGTTGGGTTTTTGGGGTGCAGCACCCTAACTGAGAGGACAAGCGGTCCGTGGAGTGGCGCCAAGCCTGTGTCTAATCCAGAGTGTCGTGCGGGGGGTTAATCTGCTCTGACAGAAGGCCTTGATGGACCTGCATCTGATCACTGCTGATAATGAGTCAAGCCAGACAGAATTTTACACACAAACACTATGCCAGTCTGTTAATCAGACCAGCTAATCAGGTCTGAGCTCTTTTCAGTACTAGCACAACAGAGCTGTATTAGCCCAGGCCTTAGTTAACAACAAAAGTCGGAGTTGTTACTTTGTTGTTCCTCTGCTTTAACAGGCAGGTAGTCGTTATGAGGATCCTAAAAAGAGGTGAAATGTCTCTGACCTTTTGCCCTTACATTCCATTGCAATCCAACATGCAATTAGCCGGAGGATTCTCCTCGACTTATGTTATCAGTTTTGCTGTTGTCCCAACTAAACTGTAACAATACAGAAAAGGCAACCAAGGACATTTTTTTAACAAAGGACAAAATTATTACATGATAATACCCACTGTGTCCTATCTACAGGACTCAAAACGGCATCAATGTATTTACAGCCTTTTCTTTTGTCAGTGTTGTTGCTGGTTAAAACTGTTTGAAGGCAACAAGCACAGTATCTCCAGATTTTCTTGGTAAGCATTGCATCAAATTTGTACATCCTTGTGATTTTTGTTTAAAATAATGACTAAAGTGACCCTGTCATAACGGTTATTTCTACTGGCTGTTGTTGCTAATGCAGAGCTATGTTGCACTACATCGGCAAAGTGCAGTGGTGGAAAAAACACATCTGATGTTTTAATCTAGCAATGTTTTGGCCATAAATGATGTATAGTATGTACATGCTGCCATCTGATAACATGGGTTTAGTTGCATTGTCAGTTACTGAATAGCCTGCACACTATCCACTCTCAAATGTCACATCTTTCCCAGATGTATAGTATTTACCTGTTGGTCTTTTAGGTTTGTTGGATATGTGTTGGAGGCACGAGGCTATAGGCATCTTACCATTGTCAAATAGATGATGCCAGTCATTAGACTAGATTGAGTAACTGATTGACTGATTAATAGCTAAGGTTAAGTTAATAGACAAAATATGTAGACACCACTCAGGTTGATTGACTGGCAAAGAGATTCAAAGCTTCATGAGCCCCAAAACCAAATGGGGAGCAAGCAAGATGGGTGGGGGTGGGGAGGGGAGGGGGGATCCCTTGTTTTCTCTATCTTTATCATCTTGCTTTGCAAGTCTTTGCATGCAGCCCGACATCTGGACTCCACCTTGGGCCAAAGGTATGAGCCTAACTTCAAAAGGCAAATCCGACACACAGTTGGCCCTTTTCAGTGGAGATAAAGGAGTGGAGTGTGGGATAGAGAAAAGCACGGCAGCAACTTGGCTCAAAGTTGGACTTGCTTTACTAAATGTTTAAAATAAATTTTTAACAGACAGAATGAGAAGGCATGGTTTTCTTTTACTAAACATGATGACATAGATGGCAAGGAACACATGGAAAATAAGTAAATATACAGTGGGAAAGTATATATTTCAGACATCAGCAGCTAATGGAATCTGTAATAAATTAGATCATTTGACAGAAGTGGAGTATGTGCTGGAGTCGATTGACTCCTCAGGGTTGACACCATACTCTACCTCAACATTGGCTCAAGTATTCATGTTATGTACTGTATCCCAAGCTACTGAGCTTAGCCCTTGCTACGTTGGGTTTGTTTCATGTTGTTACTTTGCGGGTGGTGTTAACATGGGAGCTAACAGCGAGAAAACTTGGTGGTGACTCAGCACCTTAAGCATCAGTGAGTGCTGGAGTGAGAGTTGGAGTTGTGTGACCTCTCACAAATGGTTGACTGAGTCATCTAGAGCTGAGAGTTCAGGACTGTGTGTGTGTGTGTGTGTGTGTGTGTGTGTGTGTGTCTGAGCAGGGTTTTCTTATTGTGTGTCTCAGAGGTCAAAAACCGGTCAAATGCACGTAATCACGAGTCAGTGACAGGAAGAAAAACAATACACAGTAATACAAATGAGCATTACAGATAAGCACAGAAAATAGAAGTTTAAAATAAACTAGCCGACAGTGTTTACATTACAGTGATGGGTTACAGATCATTTTTTCAGGAAATGCAAAAACCTTGGATGCAGTTCTGTCAAGCTAAATAAAAACTTCAGTTTACTACTGATTATCTGACTCTTCTTCTACACAAACATGCACACAGACGCACAGAGAAACTATCCTCTAGGAGAATGGATATAATAAATCTTAGGCTCACTGTAGGAGCATACGTAGTCTTCTGTGACTTATTAATTAGGCATGAATAGCAAAGCCATTATCAGGACTGGTTTCATTGGATAAAAAAAGGGACCCGACACTTGACAAATTACTCTGATTTAAAACCAGTCAAAACTTCCAATAAATTAGCAGCAAAAAAAAGGTGCAAAAATATACTTTAGCTTTGGCGGTAGTTGAATTAAGCCTTTTTGATTGCATTAGATTATTTGTGCGTTTATGTGTGTGCAACATGCAGTAGAGGATGCAGGACTCCGGTTTCTCTGGAGAGAAGAAAGCCCTCTTTGTGTTGGTAACCACAGGCTCGGAGCCACACACACATTCACACATTCTCAGATATACACCCAGAGAGGCTCAAATTAGACCTGGAAGGTCCTTTCTTTTAACCCCAAGAGAGACGCTCTCTGGAGAAGGTCCAGGTTCATGTGAGGACGTGTCATATAAATGGGCCATTGGAAATATGAGCATATGAGCAGCTCTTTGTGTTTCCCTATAGAGGGATTCTCTGTGTGTGTGTATGTGTGTGTGTGTGCGCGCGCGCACGTGCGCGGGTATGAGAGAAAATCAAACATTAATTACTTTATTCTGGGACGTTGTTAGTGTTTTGGTCTTTATGAAGTGATATTAAAGAACAAGTCTTAACTGATCACGCTCCTGCAGCCCCGTCAGCAAATAGTTTGTATGCATTGGGTTGGCAAGAGAGACAGTGAGTGAAAAGGGGGAGACTTTAAGGTGTGCACGCTTGTAAGTGTGGGCAAATCATTGCATGCTAGACCAGTAAATGATCAGCCAGTCTTGGTCTAAGTCTGGACTTTTTTTTATCTTATGCAACACCTTGACTTGAATTTGTGACTCAAACCACAACACAGCGAAGTGAACACTTAGCAACACAAATTTCTCTACCTGTAATGATCCCAACATTCACTAGTCATGTTTTCATCCAATTGTCAAGCAAACTTTAAGCAGACTTTTAAAATGATGCAAAAAAGAAAAGTGAATTACAAGCGTTTACATTAACTGGTTCAGAGCGAATAAACTAGACTACGGAAAGTGTAGTTTCATGACAAGTTGACGCTACTAATGATTGTACATTGCAAACTGGCTGGCTAAATCAAAGAGTTTAGAAGCTAATTTCTTTGGTTAAATGAAGAGAGGGAGCATTGTAAAAGTTGGCCTTCTGGATTGGCCAGTACAGGGTTGTGGTAGAGACATTTGGTGTGAGCGAGACAACCATTTGCTGCTGTTTATACGCGGTGTGCAGGGCCATACAATTCAAGCTATTGAATGAATTTGTCAATTTACCCGATGTCGCTGAGGCACAGGCTATAGGGCACCGCAACTCAAGGACGCACCTTGTTTCACATGTGTATCACTCACTGGATGGGACCCACATTCTGATTCTCCCCTATCCAAGGGATACGGGGACTATTGTCATGTGAGTTACATGTTCGTTCACAACTTACCCTACAGACAGTGACACACACTCGCTTGATGGGCGCTCCTGGCCGTGGTTAGCCTATTCCTAGTTGAATAGCAAAGGTAAATAGAAGTTCTCTCGTGCTACCTTAGGAGACAGCTGTTCTCTCTACCATCTCACTAGTCACTTCAGAGGTGTTGTCAAGTCACAAGAACAATGTTTCTGGATTTAAAAATGTATTTCTCGTCGCTTGTCGTTGGCAAACGGCCACTCCCATTGAAAATGAATGGCACTCTGCCGCTTTTTCCTTGTCTCGTGTAGCTTATGTGACTGAGGGGTTATTTGGCAAAGCTGTTTCCATCTTCCATTGCTTGTATTAACTCTTTTTCAAAAATTGTAAAAAAAACTCCTCAAGCGAGCTTAAACACGTTTTTGCTAATTTAAGGAAGTTCTTTAGAATTTTGACATTTCCATCAACATTTTCTAATGCAATTCTTCAAAATGTGTATAACATTTGTTGATAAAAACACGAAAATTGTCAAACAATTTGCTCAGAAACCAAACTATGAATTTGTGAGTGTGTGTCCACCATGCATTTGGTGTGTGTGTGTGTGTGTGTGTGTGTGTGTGTGTGTGTGTGTGCGCACGCGTGCGTGCGTGCGTGCGTGCGTGTGTGTGTGCTCTATAGGACAAGGGCCTGGTACATCGTGCATAGGCTCTCAGGATCCCTGAGGGTAGAGCAGGGTCTTATCTCCTTGGGACTGTCTTCAGCTGCAGTCTCAGGGCAGTGAGATGGAAGCTGAGATTGGACATGGGGATTAGTGTTAGAGCTGCCATGTTAAGATATCATTTATTTTCCTTGAATGGATACTTTTGGAGTTGTAAAACTGTTTCAGTGATCAGATTTTCCACTCATTGGCTGCTAGAGTAGAAAAAACATTGTGATTCGTGCAGACGGCCCTCATTCTCTAATTCAATCTCTGCTCATACAACGGCACACAACTGCATAACCAGACATTAAAACAGTGACTTTCCCCTGCTGTCCGCCAGGTGTGGATTGTGTGTGTTTGAATTGTGCTTTTGCACAGTTAAGGATGTGGGGCGGTGTGTGCATAGAATGGGGGGGCTTCCGCCGTGAGCTCGAGCAGAAAGGAAAGGGAACAGGACAGGGCAGTTGTACAGAGCAAGCACTACAAGGGCTGAAATAACAGTAGAGGAAGTGACCCTGTTTGCAGTCTCATACTGCTGGAAGGAGATCGCCGCAGGTGGGATTATGGTAAATACTACATTTCTGCTTTTTAAGATAATTTAGAACGTGGTCTTGACTTGTATATGCTGTAAAAATGTCACTGCGTTTAAAGAGTGTGGCAACTCAAGATGGTGTTTCCTACTCCACAACCTCCCATTGCTAATACTGTGTCTGATGGCCACACAAAGTTGATTACTGTAGCCCCCTTCATTCAAGTGGGCGATGCCTGCTGGTGATAACCGTGACTAAATCATGTATATGTGAGTGGATGAAATCAATTAGACGGTGTAGCTGAGTTGTTGGAAATGTCAGTGGCGGAAGAGATAGTCATCTTGCCTCCTCTGTGCACTGAATCAAAAGGCACAGTACTGTGCCTGTTGGGATTGTGCACATCATTTTCTGTCTGAATGACAGATCTAAAATGATTGGTCATTGTAATAGTTTATTATTGGGATAACAGCTGTGGTTATTGTTTTGTCAATTCTGTCATTGTCTTTTGTTAATAAATGTGTAGCTAGTGGGTCTTGAACTGCCACAACTTTTGCCTTCACCTTCACTTTTTCAACTTTGACTGTGGATGCCATAGAGTCATCTCCTTTTAACATACCAATTTTCCAGCAAGCCCATCTCTGGAAGGTCATCTGGGGATTTGGACGGAGGGATTAGAGGAGGAATGCATCAGAGGAGGGAGGGAGAGAGGGATGTGTTAGCAATGAATGGGAATGGATGACTACGGGATTTTGGTATAATGTCATTAAGGCTAGGGGAGACAAAGGATGATGGTCTGACCACAGACAGCATACGGACTGAGCGCTGACTGGTTCGTTAACACGGGCTTTATTATTTATTTAAAGTTGAACAGCAATTGTGCCTATTTCTGAGGAAAAACTGTGACACACTTCAACTTTTTAAACAATGCTAAAAAGGAGGAAAGCAGTGATGGACTCTTAGTGGAATAACGTATCAGAATGACACAAGTGGTGTTAAAGTGTTACAGTCTCCGGAACTATCACCTTCTGTTTATGCGTTTACCATACAGATCCGGCCAGGTAATTACAGTTAGTTCTATTTCCGCAAAATTAGCATGTTAAGTGGAAGGCTGTGCCCACAACACTGGAGTTTGTGTTTAAAACCACACAAGCTTCCTCTCTCATGTTTACATTCTCTCACGTCTGGAAAGACTTTATAGAACGAGTGAATGAAACTTGCTTCTCTGGTTCTGGTCTTTGACTTCTTGGCCCTAAAACTTGCAGTGTATCTTTTATCACAGATCTCCAAAAATATGCAACCAAAAAGTAAAAAAGATCAACACATTTAAAGAGATCTGGAGATCTGGAGAATTGTTTAAGATGAAAGCCTAGCTAAGTTATAAGAAAGCTATTATAACCCCAACTATGTTTATTATATAAGAAAGTAGGCACCAATCCAATCAGTAGACTTTGTGTGGGCTGGCAGCAGGTGTGGTGCATGATGTTCTAGCAGCTTAAATCTACATGAGTGACACAGCAGGCTCCTGGTGGTAGCTGCCATTATTCTTAACAATCGTGATTTACTTTAATCGCCCCATCTCGGCTCTGCATGTCAGCCTGTCTGTCAAGATTTAAGACAAGGGATGCATGATATAACATAATCTGTTCTGCTTAGTGAAATCATGCATTGTCCCTTCAGTTTGAAATAGCTCTATAATATTCAAGACAGGTGACGGATAGCAATGAAAAGCACCCATGCTGTACATGCAAAGCTCAGGAGGTGCAGATACACTAAGAAATGTTTGCATCGTGAGAGAATACAATGTAATGTATAACACATGTTATAGCACTGACACATGCAATGCGTATATCACATTCATTTTGGGAATGCAGACACACAAAAACAGACCTGAGCTTTCTTCATAATGACAGCATGCAGTTTGTCAGACCACTGTTGCATAAATGTTTTCAGGATGTCCTGGGTTGGGGTCAGATTTTCTGGAACAATGGCCTGACTCACTCATGCATGCAGTCAGTCTCTCTTTGTATCTTTCAAACACACACACACACACACACACACATAGACAGCCAGCATACATTTCAACTACTTACTTTCTTTTTTTCTCTTTTTTTTTACAAGCTTAAAGGTTTGCGTAATCACCCCTTGTCCACATTACATTACACTTGACATCCATTTAATATAAAGCTGCTGCCAGCAGTGTTCTAGACAATTAGGCAGGCTAAGATGCATAATATAGTGACTTTTGTGAGCTTGCAACTGATGGCAAATGTTTGCTGCAACACACCAGTTTGTATCAAAGCTACAGAACATGAGCATTTAGATTAGATTTCAAGACCTCCTCCAACATACTTGACTCATAATGAGTATTTGACACAGGTATGCAACAACCTGCTGACATTGGCTACACTTTGCAGACAACCCATCATCTCCTGATTTCTTTGACACTTCTAGGATCTATTTTCTAGACACGTCCCTCTCAAGGGGCTCTTTTTACGACTCTATAACTTTTCCTGTGTATAAGCTAATGCCTGTGTCTCAGTTTCACATTTATCATAGCTGTCAGAGTAAATGTGGCGTACAGAGGAAGCCGCTGCTGAAAATGCAGAATCATGGGCTGTACGGTTTTGACTGAAGTGGGGGAAATCACTAGTTTGGAATGTACTGTAGGTACGAGCGGGTTGAAGCAGGTTTTACGGCGCTAATCGGTGGTTGGCCTGCGGTTTTCACATCTGGACCCTAAAGCGGGAAGGGGTTAGCCGCGACAGAACGTGGCATTTGATGGGAGGCATTTCAGAAGGCAATATCAGACGTAGCCGTTGTCAGAGTGATGATTCTGCCTGCCTGCATGAGAAAGAGGCAGGGAGTGAGATAGTGGAGTTCATCTAAACTAAACTGTTGACCTTTGAAGGGAACACCTCATTTGTCAGATGTGGACTGGTGTGGAGTGGTTTAACTTAATTACCTCTTTCCACAGGGAGAAAGAAGGTCTCATTTGCAATTTTCTGCACTTTTATATGTGACTGCTTCCACTTCAACTATCATTTTCTCACGTGCTCTTGTTCTCCAGCTGCCTCATTGTGTCTATATAAACGTTTGATGATTATTTCATGCAATTGTTTTACAAAACTGTCTTCCCCAAAGTAATACTCCCAGCCCGTTCTAATTAACAACAATAACAAAATTAGTTATTAAAGACTTTGTTTTTCAAAAGTTTGTGTTATATTGTTTTCAGCTGTTTAACCCAACCCTATCTGATGTCTGAAGTACTTCTACATCACCAAGTATTTTTCACGCAATAAACTCATCATCAATATATAGTTTGAATTGAATGTAGCTTTTTCTTCCTCTGCTTAGATATTTCATAAAGTATCGGATTGCATTGCCAGACCACTCGGACAAAATTACCTATAGGTGATGGAGGAATCCAATATGAGTCAACATTCCTAATGGTGACACAGTACTGTATGAGAAGATAGCACATCAGTGTGTGAGGGCTGTTTGCACCCACCATTATTGAAGACGCTCATAAATCATTCAGTGCTCAGATAAAATTTCCCAACATGTCTGGTTTCAGGTGACATGCCAACTCCATGCCACCAATCTGTTTTAAAAGGTCATTTTCAAAGTTGTGTGTCAGGTCCCTGTGAAGGTGCATCACATACAGTAAAGGCTTGCACACTATAACTTATATAACATGGAGATGAAGACAGCGGTGGTTGGAAATGCTCTAGGTATATTGTAAAATATTGATGATAGCAATTTATGTAATTAATAGAAACAATCAAGTGGTGCAGTTTCTATGTCACAAGTTTTATGTCACTACTTATTAAGCTCAAACAAGCTAAGCAGCTCATACTCTCTGCTGTTAGATTGTGTTGAAGAACCTCTTTCTACCTTTCTTTGGTCTGCTGTTGACATGGATTTGTTTCCATGGTTCCTCTGTTTTGTGTGATGCCCATTTCTTTTTTTCCATCTCACCCTCCCACTGGCATGTCTTAGCCATTTGCCTTTTATTTTCTCCTTCTCTCCTTTTTTTCTCACATCAGTCTTTACAGGGCATGCTCTCCTCCCTTCACTCTGAACTTGACATTCAGAGGTACCTGATGAAAATCCAATTGCCCCACAGAGTTAGTCAGCCTTTTATCTTATCTGCATCGTGCGTGTGTGTGTTTGTGTGTGTGTGTGTGTGTGTGTGTGTGTGTGTGTGTGTGTGTGTGTGTCAGGCTGTTTGCATCCTCTCTAACATCTGCTGTGTGACCAACGTTCTTCTGACCTGTCTGTGCCTGACAAGCACACATGGCTGCCTGGATAAACCAGTCCTGGCCACAAACGTCAACTTCACTTGATGTGAAAATCTTAAATTCTTTATTTGTCCATACGTGTATGAGTGTGAGAGAACAGCAGCGTGTGCACACAGGTGGGTTCACGATATCCTGGTGGACCTGTCCTTGTGTCTCCAGCTGCATTAGCTCTACAGCCCCACACGTCTGCAAAGAAGAAGAGCATTATATAAAGAGCCCAGTGTTCATTGACCCCTCGGTTTTAGTCCCACCTCGGTACAGATCACCTTACAGCACCGCACAATGGCTCAATGGGCTCTGCATTGTTGTCACACATCGTCTTATTGTAGCTGTGGCTTGAGGATGCCACGTCATGCAGATCAGATTACAGAGTAGCCAACTGATCTTTTAATCTTGATGACAGAATTCTTGATCCTTTATTGCTGGTAAAAAAAAAAAAAATCTTCATCTTTAGTCATGTTTGATCTCTTTCAGCGTGTTGTCATGCAAGTTTTCAACTATGGAAAATGGTCTTTCATACATAGTTAGTTATAGTTAGTTAGTATCATTATTAAATCAGACCCTTACTCATGCCGGTGCTTAATGAAATGTATGAGTACAGATTCCTGTTTGTATGATTAGAAGCTTCTTTATTCTTGATAATGATTACTTGCTAGTTGTGATGTGCTTGTGAGACAGTACAGAGCAGTGTTAGATGTGTGAGCATGTATCAGTGACATACAGAATTAACCCTTCTCTGCACTTTTGCATGACTGCAGTCGTTTGGTTTATTTAGTTGTTGTGCCTGGGTCAAGCTCCACATCAAAGATTCCAGCTCGCCAAAGAAGGAATGCGTGTGACTCACAAACCTTGACATTGTCAGAGCAGCTGATACAGTGTTGTTTTCTAACTTCACCAAATGCATCATAGCTTAAAGAGTCAGTTTGACACTCTTTGGAAAATTAAAAAGCTTTGTTGTGTCTTTTCAAGAATTAGAAAATGAACGCATGTACTGTATCATTTTGTGCACAATGTGTCCATGGTCTAACCCTTTACTGTATCACATTTCTATTTGCCTCACCCTTCAGAGCAGAAGCCCAAAGCACGGCCCCCAGCACAGCATCGGCGACCAGGTTGACCACCTATCCTTGGCCTCCCTGGAGTCGTTGGACGCCATGTCTGATGCCGACGTACCTACAGCCTTTACCCGCGGTAGCCGGATTCGTGCTAGCCTGCCCGTGGTGCGGTCAACCAACCAGACAAAGGACCGATCGCTTGGTACGCTGTGTATGAGGCTGTGTGGTTGATGACAGGTCAAGTCAGTTGAGAAAAGGTCTTACTTGGATATGGCTTTGCTGCTTTTAGTTGGCCACATAATGTGCCAATCAACTGTCTTGTACTTCTGTTTCTCTCTCTATATCCCCAAACTGATACAGAGATTTTTTTATATGTGGTCTATTAACAACGTATTGAGAATAAAGGCTCTATCTCAAATCCAAAATTTATTTTGTGAATAGACTGAGGTGAAAGTGAATTGACATTAATCCTCTTGGATAACCTACATTTCAGAACACTTTTAGCATAATCTTGACCCAACTTTAAAACTCTCTAAAATAACTCCTAACACCATGATCTCACTGTTCACACCTTGTCTAAGTCTTTTCCTCTCACTCCATTTATCTTCTCCTCTCCTCCCTCCTTCCTTCCAACCTCAGCTCAGAGCTCCGATTTAATTAGAATGCATTGCCTCTGTAGTGAAAGATTAGGGAATCCATCCACAATATGCCATCGTGTTATTGACAGGATTTTAAAATGGGTCGTCTTATCAACATGCATGGCGCTTCATTTGCATCCATATGTGGAAACGCTGTGAGTTGTGGAGAATTAGGTTGCTCCATTAGGGTGAGAAAGTGGTGAATAGAATGTAAGAAGAAGTTCCAAAACAAAGTTTCTAGAGGACAGTCCTTAAAGGTAGCCCACAACTCAGAGAGGCATCTGCTGCTGGACAATAGCAAAGCGTCTGAGTGGCACACCGGAGCAGAAATGCAAAAAGTGTACAAAAACACTTATAACTGATATTCTTTACCCCACACACACACACACACACACACACACACACACACACACCCACACACATACACGCCACAGCTCTCCCTTTTTCCCTCTCAAAAACATCAGGACAAAGCGTTATGACAGTGGGGGGTTATGGTGTGATAAAGAAGGAGGAGAGAAAAAGAGGCACCACTTAACTACAGTGTCCCTCCCACAGCCTCTCACATACACACACAAGCACACAAGCACACACACTTTGCAGGGTCCCAGCAGACACTTTGTGCTTAGTGTCTTCAGCTTGTACTGTAGGAGTTGTTGCGTGGTCTTTTCCAGAGCATCATAAGACTTAACAGAAAACGGGAAATCCTTAAAACCCCTAATGTGAGTATCAGACTTCATCTTGAGTGTGGCATCAAGTGTATTGTATTTCAAGTCATTTATTCTATGGTTCGACTATAGGATTCCAAACTTTGTGATGATATTAAGGGACACAGAATGTTTTTTCAGTATTGCGCTTAGTTTTAAACTTTTGTGTCCCACTGGAGAAAGGTGGAAAAAAGTGTACAGCTCAGACAGTCTGCACTGCTGTGCCCATTTGGTCAGGAAACCGACTAGCCATTTTTATCCAATGCTGAGTGAAACCAGGCGCTCAGGAATGTAACACGACTCTTTGTGCAAACCAAGTTCCGATGTTAAAGAATTAAAATCTTTAGAATTCATGCTCAATCAATAGCGCTTTGTCATCAAACTCATTCGCTTTAATTGCCAACATCTGGATTAAAACTGGCCGACTGTTAACATAACAGCTCTCGGGGGAAGGATGAAGTTATTCTGCAAATGGGTACTTTGTTAAGTTATTACTACCCAGAAACCCAGACAGACCAGAAAGGGCAATGATAGACTCAGCAATTTGATTTCCTGGATTTGCCCTGTCTCTGTCTCACCCTGTCCCGTGGAGCATGTAGGATCTTGTATAATATTTCACCAACATCTGGTAGCTTTTACTGACTCTGTCCTTTTATGGAGTTACACCGATTTTTTTTTAAACCAGCTATTTTTGACTGCACAAGTGTGTGAAAGTGGCATTGAAATAATAGATTTATGTGTATCACAGCAAGTCTTTTGTCTTAGTAGTTCATGAAATGTGACATTCTGGATAATTTGTATTAAATATGACACTAAGTTCTCTTTATTAACGGTTTTTATTGTTATATTTTGGCATGTTCCAATTAGTATCATGCTGTCAGAAATGCAATGCATCAGAAAATAGAAATAGAAATGTGTTGTATTTTTTCTTCTTTTCCCTGTCATTGTTTATACTAGCGCAACGTGGGTGTGTCCATAACTTTTGTGGAGGAGACATCTGTTTTTGTAAAGCACAGTACAGAAGCCACACCCAGGGTTCAGAGGTTTAGGGTTTGGTCTTTTTGATGCACAACTTGTTCTGTTCCACCCTGAACACAGCCCTGCTTTAGGCCCCCCCCCCCCCCCCCCCCCCCCCCCCCCCCCCCCCCCCCCCCCCCCATTCCAATTCCAACTCACTTTCTAAAAATCAAGTCATTTATATACAGCAGGTTTTTCTCAAACATGCGTAACACAAACAGGAGCTGAATCAGTGACAGGTTTAGCACAATACCACGTGTCTTGGTATGCTACTGAAAATCTATCAGGATACCATACACAACAGAAAGGTTTTTTTATCAGTTTGGGGAAACAATTGAAGGTAAGCTTTGATTGTGAAGCCCAATTCAAAAGTAAAAACAGCAACAACAAAACAGGGACTTTAAATGACAGTTTACCGTGCATATATTTAGAAACTAAGGCACTGAGTAGCCATGACCATACATTGTATTGTGAGTGTCGACTGTGTTTTCACAGGTGAGGAATGGAACAGAAAAAGGGGATTTTTGTTGAGCTCATGTGTTCAATGTTGTTTGAGACTTACACAAACTGCAATAAGCCTGCCTTTTTGTATGACCACCTCTGTTTTACGGTTTAACATTTAACCCAAATTATCAAAAATGCTGAACAGATCTAAGAAAGAAAACATTTATGGAGTACAATCTGAGTACAACCTGGTTTGTACAACACAAGTTTCACAAGTTGCAGAAATCCCATGCCCGTCTTTGTCATAGGAAACATTGTCATTCTTTAAAAAGAGTTTACTTCTGACTAATCATGCTGCTTTCCTGTTTTTATGTGTGCAGGTGTGCTGTACCTGCAGTACGGGGACGAGACCAAACAGATCCGCATGCCTAATGAGATCACCAGCATTGACACTATCAGAGCTTTGTTTGTTAGTGCCTTCTCGCAGCAGCTGACTATGAAGATGTTGGAGTCACCAAGCGTCGCCGTCTACGTCAAAGATGACATGAGAAATATGTATTATGAGCTCACTGATGTCAGGTAAATATATGTTTGTGGGTGATAAACAGGGATGCTGAATAATAAATTTGACAGCATGTATTGTGTTTTGTCAATCTTAAGTTTAAGAGGACATCCAAGGTTCATAATGCTCCATGACGTCCTTTCCTTTTCCACTCCCTGAAAACTTCCTGCCTAAACTCCCCAAGCACAGGAAATGTCACTGGCCAGGAAAGCTTCATGCTTCCTTTTTCTAGCATGTTCAAAACTTCAGACAGAAAGGGATTTGGAGATGGAGCCCTTTGGAAAAATGTATCCGATATACTTAAACAAACTGAGGAGCACTCTTGAGACTCGGTTGACTTTCCTGCCTGTTGTCCTCTCTCCTCTGGTGAAAGTTTGACTCTACAAAGTTTTAACAATGTGAGCTTGTGTTTCTTTAAACTTTTGGAGGTCTTTTATGCTTTTTAGCATGTAGTTTCCCAAGTATCGTGTACATTTTGTGTGTATAAAAGTGCACAAATACACGTATATCTCCCTGCTTTTTCGTGTTTTGTTTTTGTATTCACCAGCATGTCTTGTCAATAATACAGCATATTTTATGTGCCGAGATGTTGTACAGACTTGGTTGTAGTTGTTTTCCCGAAAAAAACCTTCCTCTTGCAGACACAAGCAACTTTGCCCTTTTTCTCTCAAGACTTCCTGCTCAAGTGCAATATGTACTTTGTGACTAATTCTTTATCAGGGCTGTAAAAAAAAAAAAAGGTGTCTCATGATTCCTTAAGGTTGTGTCCAGGGTGCAATGCCATAGTGAGCGTGAGCCCAGCAGAAGAAAGAGCGAATCTGCTCTCCGTTTATGTTGTCTAGCCACGTTTCAACGCAGTAGTAGTAGATGTTTTTATAGAATTTAGAGATTTAGAGGAAATGTCATATAACAAAGGGTTTTCAGAGCCTCTCTCAGGGTATGTACCCTTGGCAGGGTTGAGTCAGAGACTGACATCCAGGCTGAGGCAGGATCGGCCGCTGTCTGATAGTGATATCTGGACTGCCTATTTACCATGGGACACCTCTTGCCCCTACAGGAACATCACGGATCACTCCTGCCTGAAGGTCTACCACAAAGACCCAGCACAGGCGTTCAGCCACGGGCCAAGACCTGCCAACAGCGATGCCAGGGTGAGTGACACAAATGCCAAAAGTGAACGTGATTGTCTCGTTACTGGAGCTGCTGCAGGGGCACGACAAGATATGTTGCAGATAGAATAGGCAACCCAGCTTCCAATTCTTCTCATTCTCACATCCTGTTTGTAGTTAAGGGAAGGAATGTCCCCCTGCCTCTTCTTAATCTGTTTAGAGGGGGTCTCATATTGTTCTCCCAGGGGCCTGCGATTGAGACTCGCCTGTACGCTCTGGTAAAGCTTGCCTAAGGGACAATTAGACTCAAATCTCTGGACTGGTTTCTTTGTTCATTTCTCCCCCAAATTCAGCACTAATCTCTTTCTCTTGTTCTGATTCCAGCATGTTTATTTCCTGCTGATGTAACAAAACTAAAGCCTCAAAGATCCCTTTCCTCAACTGTTCCTGCTCTAATCTGCCTGACCCTTTATCTAACCTGCTGCTCCTCTTTGTCTCTTTGCCGCAGATTTTCAGGCGGTGTTACAGCGCCATTGTGATACTGCAAAAATTACATTAACCTAGCTATAATGCCACTGCCACCTTCTGTACATTTAAAGGAGTGATGAGGCAATCATGGTGATGGTTTAAGAGTTCCTGGTTCAGATGGCCTGATGACTTTGAGGTGCTGCAGAAACTCCTTTCACTATCTGGCTGCTCACAGACAAGTTGCTTCGGCTAGCTCTCTGTGATATGGTCCTTTAAAGGGAAGTGAACAAACGACATTTGAGAGAAAAGATGGCAAAAAAAGATTCAACTGAAATAGTGAAATGGGAATTTAATAGTGCAAACAGTTTCAGATTAGGAAAGGTTGCTAGTTGGTCACATCAGAAGAACATTAATGGTGTGGATCAGCTTTTATCATCCTTTTTTGTTTAATTATTTTTACAGAGTAGCCTAATTCACAACTCTGGCACTTGCTGAATCAGCAGGATGGAAAAATATTTTTTTTGTACTGGATGAATTCAAATGCATTAAGTAAAAAGAAGCAAGGCACCTTTCAAGGTCTCTTTCAAACATTGTGAAATAGGCATAAAGTAGAGATATACTGAAGAAGATTGTTGTCATGATTAGCTCTGTCACTGTTTAACCAAGCAGCACTTGACACAGCTACAAAGCTTAGAATGTGGTTGCGGGTTGTGGAGGCCAGGTTGATGAATGGCACATGACATGACATGAGAAATTAGTTCGAAGATGACATTTGTTGTATTAATCCAAAGATATGTATTCTTATGGCATTTTATGGCTGCCCTTTGTCGAAAAACACATTGGCAAGTTTTAACACTCTGACACAAACGCAGACATTGTGTACTGCTGTTGTAAGCAGTGTCTTTGTTCATGGCAGCTGTAAAGCTCATTTGTTTTGTGTTCAAAAAACTCTTTCTAGTTTTTGGCAACACATTTTTAATAATGAAATAGAAAACCTGCCACTCAAAGCAAAAGGGCAAATACGACAACCTAATGAACTGTACACCTGTTCAAATACTTTTTAAGGGGGTGGGGGGTATACTTTACATCTGTTTGGGCTATTGAGTGTCTTCTTGTCTTACATGCACGAATGCCAGGCTTCAGATTAGATGTACAATTTTTTACGATTGCAATGAAAAACTTTTCAATACTTTTTAACAACATAACAACTTTCCTAAACTCTTAACTGTCTGTGCAGGCTACACATTTAAGACATTTCTTGTTGCTTTGAGACGAAATGCATACAGTTAACCCAAATTTAAAATGCTTGAACGTCTTTTTTCACACAAGTTCAAGCAAGACTAAAACAATTGATACAAAATGAAAAAGAAGAAAAGAAACTAAATGCATGCATGTACTAAACCCAATAAATCAAAAATGTAGAAACCTCTGACACATAAAATAATGCAGTTTCTATAATTCCATCTAATGTTAGTGTTTAGTGTTTTTATTGTTCTATGGTTGACTAAATGTTCCTGTTTGGAGAGAACATGTGTTTTTGTTTTGGTAGACATAGTTTATTGTATGAAAAAATTAAAATTCAAGTAAAATTCTATTTTGAATATTAGTGTTGGAGTTTAGTTTACAGTGCCTGATTTCGAGCATGAAATTAATTGTTTCGTCAATTGTGTGTTGTAGGTATGTTGTTGCAGAGTTTAGGAAAGTTGTTAAAAGTATTGAAAAAATTGTCATAGCAATTGTAAAAAATCTATAAAGTATCACCTACAGTTATCTTTGTTTGTGATGGAAGTTTTTAGACCAAATAGAGCTGTCTCTGGTTATGAAAACAACCATCTTATCTGTCAGTAATTGATTTAAGGTGGACAGATGTACACAGTACAGTAACTGACAAGTAACTCAATACACAGAATACGCAGCAGGCTGTTAGAAGTAAAGGGACATTTTCTTGCATTTGAAGCATCTCTTTTGTCAGGTTTCATCGAACAAAAAAAGAAACATTAATCTGTTCTCATGTGAGGTATCATACCCAAAACAGTGCTTTGTTTTCATAAAATAGTCAATAGTGACTGTCATTAAGGATGGTATGTACTCATAGATGAAGGAGATATTTTGTAAACAGGTTGTATTTATACATTTTATTGTATTTATTGGCTAACTTCTGCTCTATTTGCCTTAGGGCAATCCACCTAATTTTGGTATTTATTCAAAAATGAAAAACTAAATTGAACATTTATCTTGTTTTTACACACAATCATAATAATTAGCACTTAGCGCCCATTTTCTTTTCAACACCAGTATGTACACAGCAGCAAAGCACATGAAACTATAGATCCAGCTATTTAAATGTTGACACAACTTATGTCAGCTCTGCAGTTTGTGAAGCAATTAAGGACGCATCTCCATATCCAACATGGCAGGAGATCGAGGCGACTGTCTGCTCGCCTACCTGACATGCTACCCTCAACATTGGAAGCTTAAAAAAGTGCAGTGGAAACCGAGACCGAGAGTCAAACTCAAAACAAATGTTTCTCTACATGGCATCTGCTTTGCCTGACAAGGTCTTGTGTGTTTATTTTTCCTCTGTTTTGTCTCAAAGCAGAAATGTATGCATGTTTTGCAGACAAATACAGACTGGCTTTTTAAAGCCAGTGCATTTAAGGATATTTTAATTCTCAAAATATCCTTAAAATGCGCTTAATAAAAAAATCTGCACAAGAAGGCAACTTTTCTTTTTATGTATGTAGGCACCTTGGACAGTGAAAGTCCTTATGGTTTGATTATGGTCTGTGCTTCTTATATGTTTTGTTGCTGGGTCAGACGTGTTGCTGCCATATTTATTGTGGCTGGTTGCTTTAACTGGCAGCAAGATTCTTTCTTTTTCCCTTTGTTATCACAGCCAAGCATGAACCCTTTGTTACCCTACACTTTAAGCAGTTGTTTTTCAGTTGGTACACACACACACACACACACACACACACAGCACACAGCACACACACTGTTCCTTTCGTTGTAATAATCTGAATTGGCACTGTGTGAAAAATAAATAAAGAAGACACTAAAAAAAGCACAGTGTCAAAAACTGTACCTGAAGTTTTTGAAAGAACTTTGCATTAGGTTTCAACATGTCTTTGTATGTAGGTGTAACCCATGATGAGTCATACCTTGAAGGAACAATTGCTTGTTTGTCTGACAGCAATAGAGGGCTAGACAGGAAGAAAGATGGATTGGATTTAGCCCTGCTGAGGCGCTTCACAGCTCAGTGTTGGCATACACAGACACATATGCCTGGGTTATAGCCCTCCTTGCACGCTATTTCAATTGTGCTAGCAAGCGCAGAGAAATGTTTACTTCAGGCCTGAAATAAACCCCAGTATATTGTTATCATCCTAGTTGGTTCTTCCGGAATTCACAAATTTTAACTTAAACTCGTCTACATAATACATCAAGTTAACACTAACTATGCTAACGTTAGCTACCGTTAGCCACCACAAGCTCAAGAATCCACTTGTTTTAACTCAAGCTAGTCTATGCCTGTGATATATTGGTAACTGCAAGACAATGTAACTTTTCATAACAATGGCCACTGTGGCCACAAATGACAATAGTAGGATAATGGTAGCACAGTAGTAAAGTATGACCATAGAGTATACTATTTGCAAAACTGGAGAAGTGCCAAAAAGTTAGTAAACTTGCTCTAATGTCAGTTACACAGCAATACAGTATCTATCCAAAGGTAATGTAAACTAAGCTCATTTTAGCTATCACTAGCCACCACAAGCTTCTGTAGCAACAAAATCTCTGTGTATTAAATTGACAAAAGGTTTGTTTTGCTGCTTATGAGTTCAACTTTCACTTGTAACAGGAATAATGTGTAATTTCTTCTTTAAAACATCAAACTAAAAGTAAGCCCTCAATATGGAAATTGAAGAAGTAATGCAAAGGTCTGACAAAGCTAACTGACGAGAAATGTGATAAGACAATTTAAACTTGTCATACTTCACACAGCATGTTTTCTGTACCTGCTGTGTTGGCAGTTGTAGCAGCCCATATTTCCCTTAACCTGGAAAGCCACATGTTAAATGAGGTTTGGTTTATTGTACGTGCTTTCAAGGATCCTTTGTGGGTGGTCGGGCTAAAGAACAGCAGCCCATATTAGCTGACTGTTAATATAAACAGATCTTGTTGAAAATTAACCAACTAGCTTTTAACCCTGGAGGTGCACATGTAAGAAAAGCAAACCCCTTATCTCCAAGAGTGCAATCACAGATTTGTTTAAAGTAAGAAAAAAAGTAAATCACTCCACTTTAGAACTACAGACTTTTCGTCCAAAGAAGTAATATTGTGTTTATGAAGATAATATTATGTCTAATGAATATATTGTAATATTTAGTGTTTTATAGAAGCCTGCAGCTATAACATACTTTGGGGGAAACACTGTGTACCTGGGGATAGTAGCCTTGTAAGTGTACATTCTGCTTCTGGAAAAATTGCTGACGATCTGTTTTCTTTGAAAAGCAACAGTGTAAACTGAGTTAGATGGTTGTTTTTGTTTCAAGGGCCCTTTAGTCCACAAATAAAGGATACATGCAAAATAAACAGTAGCTGAAGCTCTCAGACAGGCAGAAGTATGCGGTCTGGTTTATTGACCAATCCTGAATTTGAGAGATTTTTTATTTATTTTGTATGCATTATTTACAAGTAATAACCGTTTTCTTAAATGTTTTTTGTGTATAATAACACATCTATATGTTTTTGTGCTTTTACAGATCCACAGTGAGATGGTGCATGCCGGTCGTGATGGCCCTCAACCTCTGAGACAGCCCCCCATGGGTCCCCCATCACACCACCCAATGCAGGGAGCACTTCCCCCGACTCCCCAGTCCATGCCCCCATCCCCCTCCAGAATCCCATTTGGCCCACGGCAAGGCTCTATACCTGGCAATGCCACTATCCCAAGGGACCGGCTGACTAATACCAACCCTCCGGCTCGCTCTATCTCACCCTGTCCCAGCGCCATTCTGGAGAGACGGGATGTCAAGCCAGATGAGGACATAGGTGGGAAAAGCCACAGTCTTTCCAGGGGAAATGAGGGGCTGTATGCAGACCCGTACTTGCTCCAAGACGGAAGAATTAGTATGGCTACTACCCATGGACCACACCCCAGCCCTGGTCTTGATGGTCCAGATCATGGCATGGGGGGATTTCACCGTGCCTCAATCCGCTCCACAAGCTCTTACAGCGGGCCCAGCCCCACAGACACTATGGATCACCCCTCTCTGTACAGGCAGAAGTCCAGAAACAGCCAGCTACCTACTTTGGGCTCCAAGACTCCTCCCCCATCCCCTCACCGGATGGCTGAGGTACGGATAATTGACATCCAGTGCGGGTCTCCTCATGGTGTGCCACCTCATGGCGGGCCTCCTCATGGCGGGCCTCCTCATGGTGTACCACCCCATGGCGTTCTCATGGAGAGAAGCTCACCTGTGCGCCAGTCCTTCAGGAAGGAGGATATGGCAGGGAACAAGCCTCGGAGCAACATGGGATCACCTACAGTTTCAGACCTCCAGGGTCACCTCCAGGGTCCCATCCCAGCTGCCAATGAGCATCACACACGGTAAGCACCAGGGGACTGGACGTCTTATACAGTCGGCTAGTGGTATTGTTAAATTTAGACATAATAAGACATTGCATGGGAGCATGGACTAACTCTGCATCCCAGTTTTACCCTAACCATGAGCTGCTGATTTTCAATCCCTGGCTCTGACTGTTTCATCATCCATGACTAAAGGCAAGCCTATAACCCACCCCATCACTGTCTTGAGTGTCAATATCTGCACATTAACAACAGCAGGCTAATGCACATTATTATGCATCAGTTTGGCTTGTGTACATAACCAGTTCTGCTTAATTGATCATTGTTTTCACAGTCTCTGTTCAAACGGTGGTGTGATTATTGCAGAGTGTGTAGTCCCAGACATAGCTACCACCACTGAAACAGTACAGTATCTGGAGACACTGTATATTTTTCTGTTACTCTGTGACTATTGTTCTAACAACAAACCCTCTCTGGAGTATATTCAGTTTGGATAATCCAGCAGACATTTTGGTACCTGGGTCAGGTTTGTTCACTCTGACTAAGAGCACATAAACACACAAAGAGGGCTGCTTGCCAGTTAGACAGGCAAATGTGGTTTCACTAAAAGGGAGGTTAAAGAGGCTATGTGCGTACCTAAAAAACAAAAGAAAATATTGACCAGGTTGAATAAGTATTTTAAATGGCCCAATCAGTCAAACAGATCAGGCAGGACCACCTGGGCAGCCCAAACCCCCCATTAGAAATGCCCTGGGAAAGTGGGAAAAGTGTTTTGGAATTTGAATGGGAAAGTACTGTACTTAACTTTTAAAATAAACATAGTCCCAACAGTAGCGCTCTCCAGCTGTCACAGAACGTATTCATGTAAAATATGCTGTATGACGCTCACGTTAGCCATTGTTTTGTTCACATACTGTAGACCTTGTGTCTATTGTCTATAACAAAGCTGAAACCACCCTGTGTCCTCGACTGGCCCCATATCCTTTCTCAAGAGAAATTATCACATCTGAAAACAAAGCTTTTTCTCTTTTCCAAAGTCTAGGCTTACCAAGCAATCTCAGTGTTAGGTCCCCTATTCACCCTTCTGGTGTTTGGCTTTCTTAAGGCAGTGTAATTTTCGAATTATTCTTTCATTCTTTTCTGAGCAGCCAGCACTTGTGACTCACTCTTGTTTTATTTAAAAAAAACAATATGAATTGAACACCGTCAGTCTCAACCTCAGGGTTCTTCTCTTGTACTGAGTCATCCATCTTGTATATTCCATTTGGACTCAGGCCCCTAAAGGTCCAGTGTGTAATGTGTTTAATTGTTCATTATCAAAATTGGCTTTGCCCGTTCACAAACTTGTCTTTTTTTATGAATATTTACCACCACCATCAGTTCTAAGTATTGTTATCGGCTTGAAATTTTACGTTTCCATTTGCATGAACTGGGGTAGACACTCCATGTTCAAGCGCCGTCTTGAAATAAGTTAGCTGGTAAGGGACATACAGGATATACTGCTCCACCTTTTGCATTTTCGCTGTCACATGATAAACTCACAGGTGCTGCTAATCTGCTAATGGTTCTCATCACTTCCCCGCCCCGGTAAGTTTGAAGAAGGAAACATGCAGGACCACACGTATTAAAAATCCAAACTTCAGGAACAGAGTCTTCTACTTCACCAAGAAAAAAAAAAAGGATATTGAAAAGAGCAAAAGACCGGCTTTATGAAGCGTAGTTGTAATACGTACTTTGAACTGCGTGGTGCGAGAGAGTTGATTGCGATTTATGATCTCAGCGCTAGATGGGAGAAATCCCTACAAATTGGACCTTTAATGTGCAACGACCAAGTCAAGTGGTGTTGCCATGTTTTAATTCAGAGAGTCTTTATTAGACCAGAGTCAATATTTACTCAAGACACAATTGCAAAAAATAATAAATCAATTGCAAACAAAATTCTCCCACTGTGTAATCCCACAAAAAAGATTCATGGTCAGGGGATTAAAAACAATTGATTAGTCTGTTACAGCTCTCCCGTTTCCATTCTGAGCTAACATTTGCTCTAGTGGCTGCTGTAATATCCAATAGGTCTCAGTGTTGAAAGTAGAATTTTCTGATGTTTCTGCAGAGTGCGAATGAAGGCTATGGAGCAACAGATTGCCAGCTTGACTGGTCTTGTTCAGCATGCACTTTTAAAGGAGCCAAACACTAGTGGCACCAAGGAGCTACTAAGGTAAGCAAACACAGTATAGGAAAGAGTGAGGCTTCAGGGGGAATAAAGTTTCAAATTATAAGCCTGGCTATCCAGCCAGACCGGGAAAGATAAAGTATCCCCTCTATAATGACCACATCAAACTCAGATAAAATAGCGCCTGGTGACTGTGAATCTGATATTGAAGTAATTTGCTCTCTATGTATGTTTTTTCTGACCGCATTTCAACTCTTTGCATTTCGATCTTTTCTGTGAAGACATTGGATTAATGTTCGCTTGACATTAAGGTGATGGAAATGGTGATGACTGCAGTGAATTTGTGTCTTTATGCTATGATAAACACCATTTAAGCTTGTTAACATCATTAACATCCCTTTAACCCCTTGGGTTTGTCAGGCTTTCCCATCCTACTTTGTTGTGTTTGCGCTTACTAATACAAACCTAAAAATGAAGGACACCAAATACTTTTTTTGCAACCAAAATCCTGCTCTTATTAATCTTTCTTTGGCTGCAGTGAGAGACCCCCGAAGACATCATCTCCAGCCCACAGTGCACATAGCTCAGGTTGGTATCATTCTTATTCTGTTCTATTTCTTTTCTTTGTTTCCTCTCTAAAGAGTTTTTGCGCCATCATGTCTTGTGCAGACAAGCCCACACATCAGTGTCAGTCAACAGTCTGCAATGAGCAAGGGTTGAAGGAGAGAAAACAAAGTCAGGCTTCTTTGCTTGTCGTCAGTTCATACTTCCTTCGTACATCCAGTTAATTGGAGATAAGAGACAAGCCAAGCTCCTTAAAGCACTACTTAAAACAAGACGCCATTACTTCTGAAGCTCTCCGAGATTATTCAGCGATTTAGCCTTGGCTCTGTAGCGGTCTGTGGCCAGATCTGCAAAAAAGATCTGCAACTCTACCAGTGGTATAGCAGAGACATAACACTAGTCATGTATCTTGAGAGCTAATCTCATGTCTCTTGACACATTTCATAGGTAGCTTTTGGAGGGATTTACTTGTCATGTTGTGCTTGAGCAAATCTCCAAAACGTCTGAAAAGTTAGTGTGGGCGTTGATCTCGCCAGACTGCTTCTACATCAAACATGAGAATTCAGTGGCACTGTTTTTATTGCCATTTATCAAATGGAAATTTTTCTTCATTGTCACAACACAGCCTGCACTTTCTTTTGATGGACTCTGTGTCCTCAAGGCCAAAGAGCACAACAGCAATGTGCATTGTAACCTGTACTTCAAGTCTAGGCAGCTGCCAGGTAGTATGTAAGAAATTTGTTGTGAATAGAGTTTTGGGATTATGAAGACAAAAGATTGTTATTTTACTGCCCCAACAGAGTTTTGCATCAAGAGAGCTTAGGGTGCACTCTGAACATTCCCTGACCTATTGTGTAACTCACAGGCAGAGAACTTACTTTCTTTAATGGACCTTGTGTTTCTGAGGTTAAAGAATTTGTTCTCCGAAATGTTAAAACAAATGTTTTATCATTTGCCTACAGTGTTTCCTAGACAAGCACAGAGTTTGAGATATTTGTCTTTGAGCCAATACAATAGAGGTAAATGTAATATAATTTGTGGTGCTCACAGTTTTTTTTTTTTTTATGTTGAAGTCTCCAAAGAAACCACCGTGAGTTAACTGTGCATTACATTGACTCAGTTCTCCCTTTATTGACCATCCTCTGTTTTTAGATGTGCAATAAAAATATAAAAAGGTCATTACAGTCAAAACTCATACTGGAGTTTGTAAAGGATTGAGTTCTTATTGTTGTTGGCCATTTATGGACACTCACTCAAACCACAAATATTACCACCCCTGGTTTCCATGGTTTCAACCTTTTCTTCATCTTATCAGCAGTGACTGAAATTAGAGATGTTCCGATACCAGTAGCAGTATTGGCATTGCCTCCGATACTGCCTAAAACGCTGGTATTGGTAAGTACAGGAGTACTGGTTCATGCACTGATCTGATACCATGTAAGAAAGCCCTAAATAAAATTTACGTTAAAGTAGTTTATTTATGTTCCTATTCGGTTATAACTGACTGTCAAACTGGATAATAAAAAAGTTCTGTGGTATTCATTGTTTGTTTGTTCATGTTTCACAAAGAGTTTAACCAGAACCAGACTAACAAAAAAGATAGAAATCAAATCACTAGCATACATGGATAGTAGTATACAGTTGTTAAAACATAATAAAATATATGACACACTGGTATCGGATCAGTACTCGGTATTGGACAATATGCAAGTTCAGGTATCAGAATCAGTATCGGGAAGCAAAAAGTGGTATCGGACCATCTCTAACTAAAATGCCGAAATTTGCTGACAGACATTACAGAGGTGCAGCCAATATGATTGCCAGTATGTGTGTGCTTCTTGTGCAGGGGGAAAAGGTCCTCACAGAGAGTTCAGGAAATCATTACTAAACATGAGAACATTAATTCAGGCAAGTGTGTTGCCAGGGAAAATGTGTATGCAGACATGTACAATCTAACCAGTTATTTGTCAAGTGGAGTCAGAGTGAGGTTTTGGTAAAGGACTACTCTGTCTACTTCCTCGAAAGGAACTACTTTTTCATTTTTATGCGCCTGTTTAATAGTTTTAAGTCTCATTTCTACAACTTTCCAGTAACAAGCTATAACATTTCCCCACCACCAATACAGGTGGTTCCCCAGTCTTGGCTCCCAAGAGCAGTAGAGCTCCATCAGACAAGGGCCCAGTTCCTCTCAAAGTCAACCTCCTGCAGTTCAGGAAGAATGTTTCTGACCTCAGGATGCAACTCCATCAGATGAAACAGCTTCAGGCAAGACCTCTTTTTCCCTTTTTTCATTAACTACAGTGTTAGTTTCCGCTACAGTTTGGTATGGTTGGTCTGCTAGGTCTAAATATCATGTTCCCACTATGTGCATCCCCTCAGCTCCAGAACCAGGAGGCTTTAAGAGTCCAGCTGAAGCGGGCCGAGCAGGAAATCAGTGTTAGACTCGCTGAGGCCATGCGGGGTCTGGAGGACCCTGTGCAGAGGCAGAGAGCTTTGGTGGAAGAGGACAGGCACAAGTACTTGGGTCTGGAGGAGCATGTCCTCATACAGCTAGGGTAAGGCTGCTGCCAATTCACTGCTTCTCTTACATAACAGGTGCTGTGTTTTTTGTAGTTTATAATTGATAGATGTGGTTGTTTGCATTCATTACTGAATGTTTATTGTTGTAAGTATTAGAGATTACTTAGTAAACACCCATGCAGCTCTAGTCAAGGTGTTTCAATTGATTGGAAATCCCCAAAAGGCTTCATTTTTATCAGCTTACCTGTGCCATTCACTCCTAACTCCTTACTCTTTGAAAAGCCAACACCCTCCAAATTACAGCTCACATGTTAAAACAGGCAAGCGGTGCCTGCCTCTCTGAGACAGCATACTAGAACAATAACTGTGGAGGAACTAAGCTGCTCTTATTTTCATTCACTTGCCTCATTTAGCCAACAAGGAGCAGTAATTGAATAATTTTACAGGCAAGGTCAAACAGTGTTGTCTTGCTAGAGAGTGGAGAACATATGCTCCAACATACAATGATTGCAGCTTATGGAGGCATAGAAATGAACAGGGGGAAGTCAGTGGATTACACTCTCTGTTACTCTTGGTATTCAGCCAATTGTGAGTCAGCGAAACACAGCTTGGTAATTAGAGTTGCTTGCCTTTAAGACCAGTGGGAGAATGTGGTGTTAAAACCACTGCCCTCTCAATAGTAGAGCTAAATGTATCATGACCCATGAAGGCACATTTTTTAACATTTTACACCTCTGTGGCGAAACAAAAAATGCTCAGAACTGTTAAATAATGAAACTGCTACTATATGGAATAGTTAGTCAGTAATCCCAGGACAAAGCAAGAAAACAAATTAGAAGTTTTCAATAGGATGGTTTGTCATTGTCAGTGGAGAGCATCGATGATGACAACAGAGCTTCCACAAAGTGAAAATGCAGAGCATTTATCTAACTAGTTGAGTTAGGTAATATGTTCATATGATCTTTCAGCTGGCAACAGGAATTTACAGTATGTGAAAATGTTATTGATGATTACTTGAGCAAATGCTTTATCAAGTACTTGATTAGGGTATCTTTGAAGGCTGCCTCTGACACACAGAGATGTACATTATGGAGACGGACTGTATCTGTTTTTGTCTGTGGGAGGCTCGATAAAAAAAGTAAAGTCAGTTTCCTTTTGTCCTCAGCTGGAACTTTCCATCATCATTCCCATTACCAACAGACCTTGGCATAGCAGGGCATTTAACACACTGTCTCCTTATTACCTTTCCCACTCCCTTTAGGGGAATTTTATAAAAGAGTGTTTCTCAGGGGTACCCTGGCCACAATGACACCATTTTAGTCCCTCTCATGCAATCCAACACTGCACACAATGTTATCTTTTAGCACATTACCCTGCGGAGTAGCCATTTTTCTCGAGCACTGGAATGGCTGTGAAGCAGCGTGCTTTGTTTTCTATTGTGAGGAAGTGCTCTCATACAAATAAGCCCTCATTCAGTGTGTAAACATTTGCGGTATGGGGAAGACATCCAATCTAGACTAAGCAATCCATGTAGACAGAGGGAAGGTTTATTGTCAGTGTTAGGCCTTGTACATATTTTACACATGATCTAGTTTATTTCTCTTTTTTTGGACCATCTCCAAGAGTCTGCTCTCACCTTTGCCCAATCAGTATTACTGTTTGATATTAAAATAAACGATTGTGTCCTGCCCCCTGGTGTTCGTGAAGAGTAAATACACATTTAACAGTAGTGTAGAAAGTCTTTCTCTCAATCAAGTTGTGCCTGAGTAGATACATTAAAACATTTAATAATGAGTTTAGTTCATTATTTGTTTTTTGCCATTGTAGAGTTCCATATTCAAACTACTGACCAATGTTATAGGAAAATTGCATTCTCTCTCAAATCTAAATGATTTATCCTTTCCATTGTGCATTCTGTTTGCCTCTGCAGCGAATTGGAGCAGTATGTCGGCTCTCTGCAGAAAGTCTCCGCAGAGACACACCGAGTAGTGACCCTGAAGGATTTGGAGGAGGGAGCGGTGACTCTGAGGAAGGTGGGAGAATCTCTGGCAGGGCTCAAAGGTAAGACAACAATAATATTCCCATTACTGCCACAATATTGTGTCTAGCCATCTGGCATTAAATATTGGACGTAAGCCAATAGGGATAGGCTATATGATTGAAATAATCTTTGGGCTTTTTTTCCAATATCAACATACATATATTATAAGATTTTAAATGTATGCAGATACTGTATATTCAAAGCATTAAACTGTGTTCCACAATTATGGATGACATAATACATAAAACCAAATTATTGATATTCAGAATAACTTCTTTTGCTGAATGTTTAATTAAAGATTGACCTGAATCATTAATTTGGATAATACAATTGAAGAACAGTTTCACAGGTAGATCATATCTCCACGATAGGCTTTTGCTGAATGTTGACAAGTGATATTATTAAATTATTTACCGCTGATATGATGGATGTTCCTCCTATTCCAGACTTATATGTAAAACTACCATAAAAGTGAATTATATTCTCAGAGGCTATGTAATTATTTAATTGTTCAATAGAGGTATTTCTAAAACCCTTTTTTCTGTAATGTTTGCTATGTTTCTCTGTGTGTTTTCCTCAGGAGAGTTCCCAGCCCTACAAACGAGAATGGGGTCGGTGCTCAGGGTAGAAGTGGAAGCTGTCAAGTTTTTGAAGGAGGAGCCTCATAAACTGGATAGCATGCTGAAAAGGGTCAAGAGCCTGACTGATACACTCAGCAGTCTGAAAAGGTAAAGGAATGATGAAGAAAAAATGTCCGTTGAGATAAAGTAGGGATCGGGAGAAGAGGTGCTGGAGTCTGGGGGCTGAGAGTAAGAGAGGGTATATAAGATGAAAACAAAAATCACTCTGCGGAGCGTCTCACAAGGATCTATGATGTGCGAGATTGTACTTTTTGATTATACTGGCAAACCTGACTTCATCCCATCAAAGAGGTCAGTCCGCGTGGACAGAGGAGAGTGGCGTCCTGCTTGATTTACTTCCATCGCCTTCACTGAACCGATAAGTGAATTAATTTGGTGGACACTGCAGCGCCTCATTTCCATTTTAATATGTCACAGAGACCAAGTTCACTCTCGACTTTTCTCTCCCTCTCCCTCCATCACTCTTGTCCTTTACCCGAAACACTCGCCAAACATAAAGACACTGCGTCATGGTTTTGGTCGGGCTTTTACCCCTTTAGTCAGATATAATCAAAAGAGTTTGTCAACTTTATTATAGGGTTTGATGTATTTTCAATCTGGAGGACAAATTTAAAAGACCACAAATACATGGGTGTAAATGGATCTCTATCAGTTTTATATATTGCTATTAAAACATTGATGCAATTCATAAGGGAGTGACCTAGTGAAGTAAGATTGTGTGTTTTTTTCTACATAGTTTGTATCACATACTCTTCCGTCCTCTGTGCAGATGTGCTATTGAGGGCCCTCAGAAAGGACCTGATCCCTCTGCTAATGTCCAAGTGGACAACAGCCTTTCAGCAGCAGCAGAAGCCCTTGCAGAAGCTGGCTCCACATCCGCCCCACTGGAGCCCCAGAGCTCCACTATCAAATCAGAGGTGATGCCTGCCTCTCCGGTGGTCATCCATCATGTCCAGAGCTCCCGGGTCCACATGCAACAGTCCCAGCAGTCTGCAGCATTGACAGTACAGCCGAGCCCACCGCTCACTCCCAGCCCCTCTCACACCCCCAGTCCCAACCCGAGCAAGAGTCAAGGCTGGGAATCTCCCAACGGGGCAGCCTCGGATCCACCGAGTCCTGGCCATCATAAGAAGCCACAAGGGTACCCAGTGAATAATGGCAACGGCACAGGTCTTGTCATAGAGGAGCTCCAGAACAGTCAGGACAAGAGCAAAAACAGAGCCCTGTGCATAAAGGTATGTTTATTCACCTTATAATTGTAATGTGGTCTTGATATAGTTTTACCCGACATTGTAAAGCTGTGGTGACGTTTCTTTCCTCTAATTAGCTGCCTGTAAATGTCAACTTGGTTACTCACAGTTACTTTGCCCTTTAACACCCCTTTAGTCCATTTTTTTTTTTTTTTTCGTCATAGGAATACAATTCCCCTACTCAGATTCATAGAACTTGTAAGTAACCTTTTCTTTCTATTTTCTTGTATTCAACCTGTAGGCAGCAGAGAAGGAGTGGGAAGAGAGGAGGCAGAACATGGGTCATTATGATGGAAAAGAGTTTGAAAAGATCCTCCTGGAGGCCCAGGCCAACATGATGAAGGGCATTCCCAGTCTAGATGTGCAAGAGAACCCAGCACTTCACCCTGCTGTCACCGCAGAACAAGCAGACATCCATAAGCCTGTGGAGTCACCCACAGGTACTAATCTAACACAAATCTAACTTTAAAACACAAACACCTTCACGCCTCCATTTTACATTTTATTGTTACTAGATCACATTTAAAAGTATGTTAATGTAATTTTATCTCTGTTTTTTTTTTTTTATGACAGAGGAACCCCTGTCTATGCCTAAGTCTGATGAATCAGGCAAAAAGGGGCCTCAGAAACCTACAAATCCTCTGTTGGAGAAACCAGCCAAACCTGCACTGGAGAGACCCTCGAAGACTGCCACTAAGCCAGCTCCCACTGAAAGTTTTACAAAGCAAGGGACTGAAAAGTCCATTAAGTCCCCACCGCCACCTCCTCCAAGGAAGACCTACTCCAGCTCGAGCTCAGGTATGACCACCACACGCTCTGGCGAAGTGGTCTACACCAGCAGGAAGGAGTCCATCTCGGCACAGGTCAGTCTACCATTAATGTTTTTCACTGTATGTAGTTTTTGTGTTTAAACTCCAAACATTGCAATAACATATTGGTAACAGTGAAGCTTGTTTAGCCTTAGTACATAATAACAGTGGAAAATACAATGCATTTTATACAGTTCAACATTTTGATTTCTTGCTGAGAGTTAGATGAGTCGATCAATTCCATTCTCATATCTGTGCGACAACATTGCGTTCCATTGGACTCTGAGGTTGGAATTTTCAAGTTTAAAGTCGTACATGGTTGTTAGAGTTGTGAACTCAGACAACCTCACAGTAGTCCAAGCTCAAAATCCAACATGGCTGCCTTAGCAGCCACTTGCAGTGGGGGTTGGTGCTAATTTTCAACCCTGGTGGACATGTTTGTTATGCTGTTTTTCCAAGTATGGAGCAAGAGCCAAAATGCCATCGGCTTAGCTTAGTATTAAGAGTGGAAGAATGTGGGGAATGGTTAGCCGGGTTGGTCGGAAAGTTATGACTACATTGTTTTCTTCTGAAAATTCTAATAGGAGGGTGAAGTGGACCCTCCACCTCAAAGTCCCCAACCCAAGCCCAACAAGGTGCCACCGGAGACCAAGCCGAAGCCAGCCACCCCTCCCCCCATCACTGCTTCAGTTATCGGAGAGGAGGAGGATGAAGGGGACAAGATCATGGCAGAGCTCCAGGTTAGATGCACATGTACACTTAAGCTCTCACACACTCTTACACACTCCCTCAAACATATGAATAAAAACAATCATTTACTGTACTGTCCGCTGGTTTTGGTTGATTTCTTCATTGCGGGAGTGGGTATATAATTTCTTCCCATGGTGGTTTTCTTGCTGGAAAAAAATGAGAACTCATAGCCACCAAAGAAGTTAACTCCTTGATTTTGATTGTAACTTTGTCACGTGTCGGACACCAGCTGTGACGAAGGTGAAGGTACTCAAACTTCTTTCCTCCTCAAAATCCTTGTTCCCATTTCCCCTTCACTTGTCTTCACTCTTCAGGTATTCCAGAAGTGCAAAGTTAAGGATGTAGGGGTGAAATATTTGGTAGAACCCACCTCTCGAATTGAACCGCAAATCAGAGAATTAAGACCAGGGGCCTTATTGCCCCTCAAAGAGAAAAAGGTAAAATACACGTCGCCGTGCAGCTACCCACCTAACTGCCTGCCTCTCCCCACTGTCTGATACAATGGATGGCTGTGTCTTAACCCTTCTCCAACTTCTGCAACCTTGCTTTGGCTCGAGAGAAACCTGTAACAGCTGCCTTCAAAAAGCTCCTTTCCTTGCTGCCACAGTTTCCTTCCCTCTTTGGTTCTGCTGGATATCTCAGCTTGAATATATTTCAGGATTAAGTCTGCATAAAATGAAGCCTCTGAATAGATGCTGTGTCTTTTGTGAGCCTGGACCAGACAATGATGTGTTTTGCCACTGATTTATTTATTACTTGTCAATAAATACCTCGGCACTGTATTCTACAGGCAATTAAATCGTCTTGTGTCTTTCTTTAATTACGTGTCTTCATCCAAAATCAGCAGAAAAAACATTTCTTTAAAAAATGATTGACAATTGAGAGAAACAACATAGTTAAAACTCACTTTGCAGACACAAACTGTTTTTGCAGACTTGGTTCACTAGAGGTCGGTCAGGCCCCTTTGCATGCTTTTCTCCCCCACTTATACTTTTCTGAGGGATTCTTTTTCTGTTTTTTCTTATCTTTGCACAACTTGACTTCAGTTTGCTTTCCCAGCTTTACACATAAATAACCAACACAAACCTCTATTTTTCACATTTTGATTAAACAATACGCACATTAAATACGACTTTGTTAATTTATGTGACAACAACAAAAGGTATTTTCCTTTGTAACATATTTGACTAGTTTACAACCAAATTAAAATGAGTAGATGCTAACAGACCCAATTACTTCCCTAAAGTACAGTATTGTGAGAGGTGCTTTGTTCTAGCAGCATGCACTGTGTGAACAGGATGTAAAACAGGATATATAAAGATTACTTTAATTCTCTAGAATAGGAAGGAGAGACAGTTTCCGTGTTACCAACAGTGGAAGTGCAAAAAAAGATTATAGAGCATTAAACCATCATAAAGAAGCTGATTTGGCTGTTGAAAAATAAAACAGCTCATAGTCTTAGCTTTTAAAAAGTAATATTTTTCATTTTCCCTGCATGCAGTTGGATATACAGCATTTATATCAAAACAAAATATACTTTTGATGTCATACAGCATATTTTGCTGTTGTCTTGTAGAAGGTAATTGCCCAATGCAGTGCTGCGGATTTGACTGCGATGTATGTGAATTCACACTTAACCCACAGCAACCTGACACACCTGTTGCACAGTAATATTATTCCCTCGCACACTGTCCTAGCAGAGCTCAGAGCCCACTCGAGAGGATAAAGACCCAGACACAGATGAAAATGGGAATACTACTGTCCGACAGAGCCAAGGGGTATTTATGACTTTCTTTCATTAATTATATTAATGCATAGTTCATGTTTGTTCTCGATTTTGAGAGATTTTAAAAAGCTACTTCTTTACCTTTTTAGGTCATATACTATGTGACTGGCCAGATTCCCAAAGAGCCACCCCCGTCAGGAACGGAGGAAACCCCCGAACACCGAGAGCCCACACAACCTCCATCACAGGTGTCAAATGTCAATGTTAATGACAATTCTTCAAGCCAGCAGCAGCCACCACTGTCTCCACCACCCAAATCACCCCCACCTATATCACCTAAACCTGTGGGACTGAAAGGATTCAAACTTCCAAGGAAGCAAGTTAAACGCTCCGAATCCTTGAAGACCAGTGCAGAAAAGGAGAAGGGGAAAATTCTCAATAAAATTAACAATGAAAAGAAAAGTAAAGTCATCCAGAAACATGTTTCTACCAGTGAGAATATAATACCTGAGCCTGTGGCTATCACACCACCCAGTACTATAAGAGAGGTGCCTAAAAGTTCTGTGGCTCTTAGTGAGGACATTGATCCACTTAAAGCTAACTGTGAGGAGGGTAATGACGAGGCTAGTCTTAGTCCTGACTTACCTGGAGAAGAGGCACCTCCACCCCCTGACAACATAGCATTTATGATCACTAACACCAAAGTTCAGGCCCTGTCCTGTGGCGAGTACCAAGAACTGGTCAATGCCAAGAAAGGAAGTGTCCAGACTGTTACTGTGGGGAGCGCCACTAACCAAGCGTACAGCACAGCGGATCACAATGGGCCACAGGACAATGGCTTTAACAAGAAGCCTGTCATCATCATTTTTGACGAGCCCATGGACATCCGTTCAGCGTACAAGCGCCTGTCCACCGTCTTTGAATGTGAGGAGGAACTGGACAGAATGCTCGCAGCAGAGTGCATCGAGGAGGAGAGTGAGGAGTCTGACACGGAGAGGAGTGGTGGCCCGCAGGTTAAAGCGGGAGGGACTGAGGTGGTTGATGGCATAAATGTCAGCACGTCACAGGTCACTGCAGATCACTTTGACATATTACCCTCATCTTCATCTTCAATCTTGGAATCAAATGGTGACGCCAAGCAAGATGTTAAGAAGAAGTTCAAGTTTAAGTTCCCTAAGAAACAGCTGGCAGCACTGACCCAAGCAATTCGCACGGGCACCAAGTCAGGCAAGAAGACCTTACAGGTGGTTGTGTATGAAGATGAGGAGGAACCTGACGGTACTGTCAAGCAGCACAAAGAAGCAAAGAGATATGAGATCACACGTTCAAAGTCCTTGGCAGACGCTCCCAAGGCAACCGGCTCAGTTGCGCTGAAGAGACAGAATTCCGACTCCCTCTACAGGACGGATGAGATCCGGAAGAACACCTACAAGACACTGGACAGCCTGGAGCAGACCATCAAGCAGCTGGAGACCACTATCAGTGAGATGGGACCATGCTCCCCTGGGGAGCCAGTCTGCACAGAGGAAGCTAAAGCAGGGAATGGGAAAAGCTCAGAAGGAGTGGGGCTGAAGAGGTCTTCCTCTCTCCCTACCTCCAGAGCGTCAGGCCCTAAGGTACCCAGCAAAAACTTTTTGCAGAAGAAGCCAAAACCTCAGCTCCTTCCTCGCCCTGTAGTCATCCCTACTACCACCACCACCACCGTCCCCAGTGTCCCCAGCACCGTACAACAGGTCTCTCTCTAGCTCTCGCTGATTAGGGAGGCTTTGGGTCCTTCTTTTTCAGATCACAACCTCCCTTCACTCCAACCCTAACCACTGAAATTACAAAATCATTAATCCACTCCATGGGTGCTTGGAATTATTGGAAATGTCCCCTGTGTCTTTCTCCCTCTGTTAAAACATGGTGACATGATTGGGGGTGGCATTTTTTGGGGGTTCCTGGCTACCATTTTTTTCAGTTCATTGCTAAACCTCTGAGGTTTTCGGCAAGTGGCGAACTCATCATCAAAAACACTCTTATGATGATCAAGCTCTGATATCTTCCTTATTCTTGACTGCATGTACTACTGTGTATTGACTTAAAGGTTAATGATCCCACTGGGTGCATGATCTTTCACTGGTGTTGATCGTTGAGGTGTTACCTGTTAGTGCCTTGATTTTTCATGCTTCCTATGTGGTGTGTGTTTTTTTTCCTTTCTTTTGTTTTATTTCTTGTTTTGTTTTTCGTTTGGATCCCATTGCAGAACACCAGTGTCGCTTCCCCTACTAGTCGGATGCCCGTCCCTTTGTCTGCGAAGTCCAGGCAGTCGCCGGGTACTACTGACAAAGCAGGAAAACAGCAAAAACTGCAGGACGCTCAGAGGCAGTTCCGACAGGTAGTTTTACTGTAGGGTTTTACCAGAGACTAAAGGAATCAGACATATAGTGATAAAAAAACATGAGGCATGTATTATTTGAGGAAAAAAAGAGTACCAAAGCGGTGAGATTTCAAGTGTTGAAAAAATAATAATAAAGTCACCACTGTGGCGACTATGGATCTGTTAATGTTTCTCTTGAGTCTGCTCTGACAAGAAGGCATGTTTGACTCTTGACTGTTACCCCATAACATCACTGTACTGTATGCTTTTGCATGTCCACACTGCTCATGGTTTTCACTGTGTTGGTGACTAAACAAAAAAAGAAGGAAAAAATGGCAAAAGAAAAGTGGAATCCTACCCTGTCATCATCTGAGTTGTCATCACATCTCCAGTTCCCATCACAGCTGAGTTCCTAAACAGTGTTGCCAAATCCCAGGATGCTTATGGCTATGTTAAAACACAAACCTAACTGACTTTTCAGCTATGCTCCTGCCTTCTTACAATGCAACTCTGCTCAAACCCAACAATACTGCACAGCTTTTTAACCTCACGGTGATATATTTCCTTACCCCCAAGACTACGCCACAACTCACCATCTTACACCGTCGGTTTTAGTGGAATACCAGCCCACATTTCCCCCTGTCTGCTCCCACTCTTCAAACTTCTAACCCCACTGTTTTCTAATTTTCTCCAGCCTTTGTATGCATTTTTGCCTTGTGAAACTTCCCCCCCCCCCCCCCCCCCCCCCCCCCCCCCCCCCCCCCCAGCCCCTTAACGAGGCCTAACTCTAACAGAGGCAGTCTGTAGAGATGCCCCTTCTGTCTGCCATCGCACGGTCTAACCCTTACAGTGTTCTGTTTCTTGGTAACATGTCTCTCGGCTCAATATGTCTCACTCATCATGTAACCTAGTTAAAAACAGACCTGTTTTGGTGTCTTTTAGTTGTGTCTCAGCAATATTAATGTTTGTGTAGGCTTAGTGTGTTTCTATGTGTATGACTTGTAGTTGTTGTTTTTTTAACATCGTCTTGCCTTTCATATGTATTATTTGACCAGATTTCTTTTTTTGACAACCAGTATCTGTTTTGGCATCTCTGTTTGCAGGCTAACGGAAGTGCTAAAAGAGTGGGAGGGGATCATAAAACTACTTCCCCTACTATACCCACCTCTAAAATCCCTGCTTTTTATCCTAGCTCTACTAAAGGCAGCTCCCAGTCCGCACCAAACTCAGATGCTACTAATCCCATTAACTCTTCCTCCTCCTCCTCCTCCTCCTCTTCCTCCTCTGTGACAAAGTCATCCCTCCTGTCCTTTCACACTCCTCGTTCCGGTTCCCAACCCTCCTCCCACATCCCTTCCCTTTCTAACGGATCCCTCAAACTCCCCACACCCTCACAGCACACAGGTAAAGCTCTGTCGTTCTCCTCGCAGACTCAGAATGGTCGAGTGCACTCCTCCTCTTCATTCTCCTCCTCATCCTCCTCCCCCTCCCCTCTGTCGCCCACACCTTTGGGCCCAGGTGGAAAGAGCATCCGCACCATACACACCCCCAGCTTCACCAGCTACAGGTCCCACAACGGCAGCAGCGGCAAATCCTGCATCCCAACAGCCACAGCAGCTAAGGACACCACCTAGCCTCATTAGCCCCTCTGGCTTTACCGCATAGCAGGTAGAGCTGGTCATGTTGATTATGTATTGTTTTGGTTTGCAGTTTTTCTTTGCGTTTTTTAACGCTTTTGTAAAAGTATTAAGTGATGCACTCCCCCACTTCATATTTTATTTGACACTGACATTCTCACACCAGTGTTTATTTCTTATAAGTTGACTTTTTCAATTTTGAAAAATACTTACTTAGATTCTCATTCTTTTTTGGAGCTGTTCTAGATGTTCTGACAAAATATTTTATTAAAAAACATTGTACCTTTACCACTTTGTAGTTGAAATGGAAGGCTCTCATGGTGTTGGAAATCTATTTTTCTTGCTGTAGCTAGGAATAGGGAATATAGAGTTGATGTACAATCACAAAGTACCATGTAAAAATGTTGTTTTATTTTTCAAACCAGAGATTGAAAAACCATAGTATATTTAATCGTCTATATTTCTTATGTTGCCACACATTCAACACAGCCCTTGTAAATGCCTTTTATGAGTGTATACATTATGCATACAGACATTTTAAAGTTGAATTCATTGTTAACTTCTGTTTTTCAAGGGAATTTTCTCATTTTTCTCACTCATATGTAAAGCTGGTATGATAAATAACACACATTTTCATTTTAGTGTGCCTATTTGCCAAAGTTGTAGTACAATGACTCACTTCAGGCCTGACTCAGTCACAAGATTTAGGGGAGTTTACATGCACTCTCTTGGTGTCATGGCGGAAGTATTGACCTCAGTGTTTGCACTGCTGGTCTTGGTTTGTTAAGTTAACATATGTTGTTGTCTAAATGTAAACTGTACTAAAAAAAGTGAATCAGTTCTACCACATGTACATAGATGCTTCTACTAAGAAAATAAGTAGTTTTGTTAACATACCAAAGTTTATTTGTATGCATGCCTTTCAAATACTTTAGGAGAGTGGTAAAAGAAGAATTATGTTTGCACAGATAGATTTTGTAAATATCTGGTTTTCTCTCATTTTTGTAAAGCTTTAAATCATACTATAAAGGAGCAATGTGGTTAAGACAAAAACTGTGTTGGATTAGCAAAAATAAAGACTTGCATGCTTGTAATGCAATGAGCTTCAATGTTTTTATTATCTGTTTCTGTTTTTGTGTGTGTGTGTGTGCGCGCGTGTGTGTGTGTGCGTGTGCGTGTGTGTGTGTGTGTGTGTAAATGTGAAAATAGACACGCACCACACAAAAGAGCAGTTCTTCATTGCTGACTTCCACTTCACCTGTCTCTTCTCACACTAGTGTTTCCCACTGAAGGTACATATAAAAGAATTTGGCATTTTGTATCTCTTCGATTAACGGTAAGAATAGGAATATGAATTATATTAACAATTATTGGCACAGTGGAACATGTGAGGGCTATATACCCTAAATTTACTCTTACAATCTTGCACTGGATAACAGGATTATATGACAAAGATTAGTGGTGCTTTACAGTGTGTTACACCCTTTTTGTAAGTTTTTGCATTTAAAAAGCCTAAAACTGTTATTTAGTTCATTAACTGCCACAAAGCAATTGGTTGTGTTTGGAAAATCTTGTTTAAAATCAAATTTTAAAAACTGGGATTTAGAGGGTATTTTCAATATGTTTACATTGGTATACTTGGTGATTTTTTCAACTAATCACACTGAATTGTGGCTCTTGCATTTCATCACATCATTGTACAGAAAGGTGAAGTACAACTTTCAGATATTGTTTGCCATAAAAAAGGAAACATGTTTTTCACTTGTTTATACAAATGTATCCAAATTCAATAAAAACATGTTTACATTCTGAATGTAATGTGTAGTGATGCAAATTGCATTGTGTGACTGAAATAGTTTTTTCCTTTCTAATGAGTGTTTCTTTTAAAAGTAGTTTATCTGTTAATCATTTTCTGGTGTTAGATTATTGAAATATGAACTGTGTATAATTCAACACTGACTAAAGCCTTGTAAGGACAGTTCCTCTTTCTAAGCCTCATTTATACATAGGTTGATATTTTCTTACATCAAACAAGTCATCTTTTTGTCACAAGCACAAACCTTGTGTTTTTAGTTTTGTTATGATATAACGATGTATGATTTTCTGAATAATTTGACTAGGCTATCCTCATAACAGGTTATTTGTGTCTATACTGCCACAGGCTGATCCTCTCTACAAGAACAACAATGAACATCTCTGAGAAGGAGATACAGGGCTTCTATGGCAGTGACCCCCATCAAGAGAACATCATATTTTCCACATTTTACATGCTGATTTTCATCATTGCTGTGCCTGGGAATGCCTTGGCTCTCTGGGCCTTCTTTCACCAGCACAGCACGTCTCCATCTAAGGTCTTCCTGATGCAGCTGTCGGTAGCAGACATCTCTTACATCCTTATTTTACCCATGCGTATGGTTTACCACCTGTCTGACAGCCACTGGCCGTTTGGACATGTCCTCTGTCAACTAGCAGGCTTCCTATTTTACCTTAACATGTACTGCAGCCTATACTTAATGAGTTTCATCAGCCTGGACAGATTTTTGGCTGTGGTTCTACCCATAAAATCACGGTCAGTTAGGAAAGCTACGTATGCAAAGGTAGTTGTTGGCATACTTTGGGTGACAGTTCTTGTGTCTATGAGTCCTTTACTTTTTTCTAAAAAGAACATGACAAACAACTCAACTGGCATCTGCGACAAGCTTTATCTAGAGAAGACATCTCCCAAAGCTTTAGTTTCCACTGTTGTGGCATTCATTCTTCCATTCACCTCCGTAATGGTTTCCTACATACTGATTCTGCTGAAACTAAGGGCAGTGAAACAACAGGGAAGAAAACCACTGAAGCACAAAGCTGTAAGACTGATCATCCTTATTGTAATGAACTTCCTGTTTGCATTTGTGCCCTACCATGTGAGCAGGGTAATATACATTAAAAGTCACAGTCATGGCCACATGACTGCGGCAAGCTGGGCATCACTAGGAAGAGCGAATCGGATCACATCTGCACTGACTTGTGTTAATGGTGTACTGGATCCAGTGATGTATTTTTTCCTGAACCGTGCATACAGGGACAAATTGCTTAAGCTGTTCTGTAAAGGAAGAAGATGATCAATGGGCAACAAATGTTATGTAGACCATAAATATTTTCAAGCAATTCCTTTTTTGAATAATGTCTAGATGTGTTTAGACAAGATGAATGCATTCAACCCTGGCTTAACATATTCATTGATTTCTAAAATGCAGGGATACATAATAATGAAATAGGCCTACTGCATATACAAAATAAGAATATCCCTCCTATTTACCAGGTATCATCTGAGCTGTATCTTTATTTTACAGACTCAAGGTCCAGATAACAAAAAAGTACACATTACATATTACAAGAGGGATACACACAAACTGTATACCACATATTAAATAAGGGGAAAGTAAAAAACCTACATACATACAGCACATACATACATACATACATACAGACACACAAATAGCTATGCACAATCATTTAAACAGGTACATATGCTTGTCCAGTGTTTCCAGAGTTGGGATGTACATGTAGTCTCACTAAGTGCAGGGTTGATTAAGGCAGTTCAAATTGTTTTCTTTGACTCTTTAATGTTAATCAGCAGATTAATCTGTACATAAAATTCCTCAGCCCAGCCTGGAAGGTGACCTTCTAATCTTTCAAATACTCTGGTCTGTGTGACACTTGATCATTTAAAAGCAAAAAACATCACGTAATTGGATGTCAAATTTACCTTGATTATTTGGTATGGTAACATAAACATTAGCTTCCACTGTGGGCTACAGTAGATGTTACTTAAAAAAAATGTGATCAAACAGTGACATCATTTAATTTCTAAAGTTAAATAACTAAACTTTTTGAGGAAGTTAAAACAAATCACCTTAGATATCAAGGAATGTCAGCAACTCCAAGACATGGTGGCACAAGTTAAAATTCAGGATGTATTATAACTCACAAACTAGGCATCTCAACACAGGCCCAAGCCAACCATTGTCCATGACACAAGTGACTTTAATATAACCTGTATCATTTCATAAAAATATTAGACTGCAATGTGCAATAGCTAATGTTGTAACTATTAGCTATATATATGTAATATATATATATATATGTACTGTATGTGTGTATATATTGTAGGCCTATAATTATGGCATTATGATTGGCTTACTAAACCTGCCAAGTGGCATGTGCAGTTACCGTAGGAAATTGACTTTACCTAGTTTGACATGTGCGAGCACCCGTATTATGACCTGTTACCAAGGCAGCCAGGAAGAAGCTGGAAAATCTGTGGAGGGAGCGGACCGTGAGTGTATTCTTGTTTGTTCAACGTAGTTTTAATGTTTTACTGAAGACTTCAGCTTTGAGTCAGTATTCTGTAGAAGACAAAATATGTACAGAAGTGATTGTGATATACCTTCAGTTTTGAAAAAGACTAAAGACTAAGAATAAATGTCGCAACGAGTGTTTTGAACAGCTATTTCGGAAATGTTACGTTAGCTAGCTAGCCAATATTGTTTTTATTCTTCTTGGCGGATAGATAGCTAGTTAATCTAAAAGGTTACACGTAATGTAACGTTGCCTTTCAGTTGCTGAGGCGCTCCTCTGAAATAGTTGTCGTAAGAGCTGTTGCTTTATCAGAAAACAAGTTAGCTCTGTGGCAATAACTATAAAGTTACACTGACTGTGGCTAACGTTGGCTGTTCAGCGTTTGTGATACAGCACGGAGAAACCAGATAAGGACACAGAAACAGTAATCAATCATTTCCACAACAGCCTTGAAAACTTTTCACTAACGTTACTTATCCCTGTCTTGTCTGTCATTGCACAGGAGCTGCTATGGGCATCCGAAAAGGCTGATCACTTGTTTACAGCTTAGGCTGCCACCATGGGCACCGCATCCTCCTTGGTCAGCCCAGGAGAGGTAATTGAGGATGGATATGGAGGTGAAGGAGGGGAAGCCTGTGAGATCCCAGTTGAGGTCAAGCCCAAAGCCCGACTTCTGCGCAGTTCCTTTCGCAGAGGACCTCGGGTGATTGGGGCCAGTTTTAAATCCACAGGTTCTGTGGATCTAGAGTATGCTGCTGAGTATGAAAGACTCCGTAAAGAGTATGAAATATTTCGCGTCAGTAAAAATAACGAGATCTCATCCATGCAAAAGAAGGAGTCTAAGCTGGACGAGGAGAACAAGAGGCTGAGGGCTGAGCTACAGGTAAGTTGAATTAACAGGAGACTACTGAGATCCAGAGACTACCTACTTCTTAAAGCACACGCTTAAGGCTACAACATTTAATGTTTATGGATGTTTTAACAGGCTAAATATGAGGTTCATTTTCATTGTGACAATAGGCTCTCCAGAAGACCTACCAGAAGATCCTTAGAGAAAAAGAGAGTGCTCTCGAGGCAAAGTATCAAGCTATGGAGAGGGCTGCCACCTTTGAACATGACAGGGACAAAGTGAAACGACAGTTTAAGGTAAAGCACATCACATGTGTTACTGTGGAGAATTCTCTCCAGTCATCATGATTGCAGCTCTAACCAAGTAGCTCAATGACCACCAGATTTTCCGGGAGACAAAAGAAAAGGAGATTCAGGATCTCCTGCGTGCCAAGAGGGACTTGGAGGCCAAACTGCAACAGTTGCAAGCTCAGGGCATTCAGGTCTATGACCTAAATGATTCAGACTCAGATGACAACCAAACCACGGTTACTGGTAAAAAATCTAGGCTATGTTGGTACCTTTTCTTTGTTTCATTCATCCATCTGTCCTACCAGTTGACATTACAATACAACATCTAAGGTTGTGTTTGTATGATAAAATCTTCAAAACATTGTATTGTTTATTTACTGGACGCCTTCAGCTGCAGGGACACAGTGTGAGTACTGGTCTGGTGGTGTGCTGGGAAGTGAGCCCTCTATGGGTAGCATGATGCAGTTGCAACAGACATTCAGGGGACCAGAGTTTGCCCACAGTTTGATAGATGTGGAGGGACCCTTTGCAAATGTGAGCAGAGGTAAGTAAACCTCAATAACTCTATAGAAAATAGAGAGCTATCATGATATGTAGGCAAACATGTTTGCACTGAAAAACAATATACCTCTACATATATTACCTAGCTATAACAACTTTTCTAATAGGTGTTTATCTATTGTGTACCTGTAGCCTTTGAAGTATGCATTTACTTATCTCTTTGTGTGTTTATCTTGTAACTTTTCTCGTGTGTGTTTGTGTTAGATGATTGGGATGCTGCAGTGGCCAGTCTGCTTCAGGTCTCCCCTCATGTACCCCAGGCCTTGTGGAGTAACACAGTGCGCTGCTTCCTGATCTTTACCCAGGAGACCAAAGCAGAGCTTGATGTCTTTATAAAGGTTGGTTAGATGAGCAAAAAACATAAAAACATTACAGTGCTTGCTCTTTGGTGCGTGTTGGTCTTACCCGAAATATTGCTGAAATAAAAATCATTGTGTCTCTATTGACAAGCAGCATTAAAACTGAAGTTGAACAGACATATAGAGGTTTGTTTAGAACCGCATTTAGTCTTACATTACCTTGAATCTACTGTCAGGAAATTAGTTTCAAGTCAATGCTAGTCTAAATGTCTGACTCCTAGAAAGCCATTGTGAGTTAACCTGGTAGAGAACTGACATTAACCCTTGCCTGGTAAATCTTTGCTTCATATTTTGATTACAGAAACACTCTCCTTTGTTACGGAGAATGTGTGAGGGTCTTGGCCATTTCTACCTGAATGTCTGCTTTCCAGAAGAGAATGCTGCATCTTATGCTGTTGAGCGCAAGCAGGAGATTGAAAGGAGCTCTGTTTGTGTGCTTCTTGTCAAAACTACTGTCACCAGGTACAGAAAGTCCTATACCTATCCTCTCTAGGATATCTTTATGTACTTAAGATTGTACAATTTTGGTTTATTTATATAGAAAATGTCTTCTGATACTCATGCATGTGTGTAGCTCTGTGGTGGAAGATTGTGAGGAGGCTTTTGTGAAGAATCCAGATGGCCATCCACTAGTGCTCTACCTCAGGACTGAAGAAGATCACAATTTGACTGGACCCACTAGGCAACTGCTAGAAAGGGTCAATGCTGCAGACAAGGCTGCTAAAATCAAGGTTTGCATGTGCCAAAAAATATATGAACAAGGCAAAATAGGATAAAGGGTTGAAGGAGATGTTTCACAGTATCAATAGTTAGATCATTCTATAAAGTGCATTCCATCAATGGGTATGACATTTATTTTCATAAGAATATGTATGTGCTTTTTTATTAATAGTCTTTATACAGATTACTTTAACTGTATAACTCCACTATTAAATGTAAGCAAAAGGCAAAATTGTGTTTATTGCCTTTAAAATTGACATTCTGTATTTTTGTGATTGCTGGATGACACACAGTGCTTACCTGTTTTGAACATGAATCCAGGTGGTGGATCATAGTGGTTCTGCAGAGGAGGGGGCTGAACTGATTTATTCTCAACTTGAGAAAGTCATCAAACAGGTACAGACTGTCAGCAACATCAGTCTTTTTTATCAATTCAAGTGTGTTGTGTGTGTGTATAGTGATTAATGTTCATCCCTTCTGTCTCTGACAGATTTTTAACTTTCACTTATACCCTGTCCGTATAGGAGTTGCTGGCTATTCAAGGAGAAGATGTTGACTCTAAGGACTCTGGGATAGAGGAGGGACACGAGGAAGACTCAGATGTGCTGTGGGACCTGCATGACGAGCAGGAACAGATTGAGTCCTACCAGCAGGCCCGTAGCAGCACCACCTCCCAGTTAGGCTTCCAGAAGGTAGGGTAGATATTGATGAAGATATTTTGTAGAATATCAGTAAAAGGCCTTAAGCCATGTTGACATTGTTTCTCTGTTTCCTGTTAGAGATAAAACATGTGCAGGGTGATCAGGAACAAAATGCACCCAGAAATAACTAACACCGTAACAAACTTAGTGAAGAAGTAGTTTTATCTCCGAACAAAGGAAACAAACGTGTGATCATGAGTTTGCGCGATCTGCAGTGGGAAACAGGACGTCAACAGAAGAACTGTCGCTCCCTGCACTCACACAATTTATCAAGGAGAAGGATTTTGCAAGAAGAATAAAGAGAAAGGGAAATGTTAGGTTGGGGGTCAGACCCTGAAAAGACTAGTTGATGTCCGCTCAAGCGAGAACTGTCTTAAAGGAAATGTGATCCTTATGCATAAGCTGTAATTTACTTTGCAATATCATTTACTAAAGTTTGTTATGTTTCAACTAAGTGAATCCTGAGTGTTTGCCTACGGCAAACGAGATAGGAAGTAAAATTGCAGTCCTTTGTCCGCTCTGCTCTGAAGCAGCAACGCAGCGGTGCTTGTGCAAGTCTGTGTGTGTGGGTTGGAGCCCCGAGGGCAGGGAGTGGGGTTAGTAGAGGCCCCAAGAGATGCTACTTTCAAATCTTGCTAGCTTTTTAACATTACCAACCCTGCCTTCAATCCTGTCAACCAGTTTAACACTTTGTTCTCTAATCTGTCTAAAGCTCTGTTGTATCTGACATCCTCCTCAGTATATAGATCGTTTGAATGACATGATAGCTGCTCCCCCTCCCACCCCTCCTCTGCTGGTGTCTGGTGGTCCAGGCTCAGGAAAGTCTCTCCTGCTCTCCAAATGGTGAGAATGTATTCATTAAGTTAAGTGTAATATTTCCCCCGACGAATAGTCTCTTTTTAACTTAAACTATTAAGTGACCATTGCAACTTTGTATGCTTTTGAGGTATGTTGAGTAGTTCTTATAATTTAACACTTTAGACCTGTTTTTTTACTTCACCTAACTATTGCATAAAGTTAGTATATATGTGAGTTCTTTTTAATAGTGCAATATGGGGTGCCAGGGTTTGACTCCAACAAGCGGTCCTATGTCCTGTCAATAAAGACCTAAAAATGCCCAAAAATAATCTTTAAAAAAAATTGTGCAATGTGTCATCACAGAACAGGACATGAAGAACAGTTTGTCTAATCTTTGTTCTTTATTCCTTTTCAGGATCGAGCAGCTGCAGAAGCAGTCCCCCAACACCTTGTTCCTTTATCATTTTGTTGGTCGCCCACTTTCCACAAGCTCAGAGCCGGTTCTCATTATCAAACGCCTCACAGTCAAAGTAAGCAGTTGCTTTCGATAGCTCATCCAAAGGATTACTTCCAGTGAAGACACTCAGTCTTACTGAATAACTGTGGGGATTTGTTTCTCTCTGTTGTCACAAAGCTGCTGCAGCACTTCTGGTCTATTTCTGGCTTGTCCATGGAGCCCAGTAAGATCTTAGAAGAGTTTCCTCGCTGGCTTGAAAGACTATCAGCACGCCATCAAGGAAACATCATCATCATCATTGACTCCATTGACCAAATACAGGTATAGAAGTATACTGTACATGGTTTGGTCGCCTTTGGAATAATGTTTTATTTTTTTCTGAATACCTGTATTAAAAGTTGTTCTCCTTTTTTCAGCAAGCAGAAAGAAACATGAAGTGGCTGATTGACCCTCTGCCTGTCAATGTCAGAGTGGTGGTGTCTGTCAATGTAGAGACATGTCCTCAAGCTTGGAGGTGAAACACAACTTCTAAATTCTAAATATCCTGGCCAATTTACTTTTTATGTATTGTGTTGGTTCAAAATGCTATTCATTTGTTTATTTGTATATGTTTTTTTTATTTGTCATGCAGTGGTATATGTGTGTGTGTGTGTGTGTGTGTG
>NC_048428.1:14905394-14919185 GCF_013103735.1 Etheostoma cragini | reverse complement strand
TGTGTGTGTGTGTTTGTATATGTATATATATATCACCAATATGCTCCTGTAGTATTGCAATTTGTAATTTAGGGACCATGTCTGTTTAGGTTATGGCCCACACTCCATTTAGACCCACTGAGTCCCAGAGAGGTCAGGAGCATTGTAAATGCAGAGTGCCAAAGCATGAATCTCAAACTTACCAAGGACCAGGTCAGTTATCATCCCTCTTTTTAAAATCTTTAAAGAGATTTGAAAGTGTGGAAAGAAATTTGTAATTGTTTGAAGCAATATGTGTTTTTTTGGGAGAATGCCACGCTTGAATGTTGCATCTTTGTTCCAGGAGAAGAAACTGGAAAGGCACTGTCGATCTGCAACAACCTGCAATGCATTGTATGTCACACTACTGGCAAGAATGATGATCAGGTTAGCTACCACTTGTTTCACTATTCTAAATGTATGTAAATGAAACAAAAATAACTTAAAATCAATGGATTCCATAACAGGCCTTAAACATGCATTATCTGGGGTTTAAGTGGTCTACCAGTCTTGATTCTGATGTTTCTAAATGTGTGGCCACATGTGTTTGAAATTTTGCTGATTGGATTATTTGCTGTGTTTTAAAACTGCCCAGCAGTATAGCAGGTTGGTCACTGGAGAAGTGCCTGGAGCAGTGTCTACAGTGCCAGGACACCATGTCACTCTACCGTCTGGCACTGAAGATGATGTTGAACTCCTTTAACACAGACAGAGAGCAACACATTATGAGAGAGGTGACCTACGTCCAGAAAATATAACTATAACATCTCTTCACTTAAACATAGGATTTTGTACCATCATTGGCTTTAATAGCAAGTGTTTGCTGCAAACCTAACCTTTTTACCATGTTGTGTTCTCATGATATAGTACTATAATCGTTAGAAATATCATATTGTTTTTAAAATGTCTGTCTGGTTTACTTTGGCTTAACAGTTACACAGATAAACTCTCTATATGTTTTTCCTGGATCTTGTCCTTGTTCTTTCTCTTCGTAGCTAAGCAATATGTGCTTGTTTTCTTTGTCTCTCCTTAGATACTGTGTCTTGTATGTGCCAGCCACAATGGAGTTAGTGAATCAGAGGTACTTGACCTTTTCCCGGAACTGGAGTTGCCTGTCCTGTCCTCTGTGCTTCACCATCTGAACAGACTCTGCATTGTAACCCTCCGTTGTGGGCTCATCAGGTTTCAACACCTGCAGGTAACTGAGCTTTGCCCAGTAGAATATTATAGAACAAAGTCATTAAAATACAAAATGGATAAAAAAAACTATGATCTTAATGGGACGGAAAATGTATGAATAGACAGTTTTGAAGTTTTTGTCTGTTTGTCTTTCAGGCTTGGGAAGCTGTGAGGTTGGAGTTTCTGGGTGGAGGAAGTAGCTCGCCTTCTTACAGAGAGAAACTCATACACTACTTTAGTCAGCAACTCAGGTGCATAAGAGTAGTCATCTTCTCATACAGCACAACTCACATTCTTCTGTTACTCATATATGTGTGTGTGTGTGTGTGTGTGTGTGTGTGTGTGTGTGTGTGTGTGTGTGTGTGTCTGTGTGTCTGTGTGTCTGTGTGTCTGTGTGTCTGTGTGTGTGTGTGTGTGTGTGTGTGTGTGTGTGTGTGTGTGTGTGTGTGTGTGTGTCTGTGTGTCTGTGTGTCTGTGTGTCTGTGTGTCTGTGTGTGTGTGTGTGTGTGTGTGTGTGTGTGTGTGTGTGTGTGTGTGCGTGCGCATGTGTAGCCAGGATCGTGTTACGTGGCGTGTTGCAGATGAACTGCCATGGCTGCTCCAACAGCAGGAGGATAGGACTAAACTACAGCTTAGCCTCCTGAACCTGTTTGTCTCACAAAACCTCTACAAGAGGTACAAAGCATGCATAAACACAAGTGGACATAGCAATACCTGCCACATTTATTTAAGTATAGTCTTAGAGAAGTTATTTTTTTAAATGATTTCCTTTTTTCCTAGGGGTCATTTTTCTGAGCTGCTGGCCTATTGGCAATATGTGGGCAAAGACAAAAGCTCCATGGCCACTGAGTACTTTGACTCCCTAAAACACTATGAGAAGAGCTGTGAGAGCGACGACACCATGACCAAGCTGGCAAACCTGTATGAGACCTTGGGACGTTTCCTCAAAGATCTGGGCCTCCCTAGTCAGGTAGTATATTTGTTTGCAATTTTTTTAATTCTAAGTATTAGTATTAGCTTTGAAATAACTAAAAGAAAACATGTTTTTTGTTCACCACAGATCATTTTTCTCCCTCATATTACATAGCAGTTTCCTTGTTTAATTTGCCTACATAGCCTAACTAAGTGTCCTTATGTACCTTATTTTAGGAAAGTGCACATATTGACAACTGCACATGTATTTGCTTCTGTCTGTTTTTGTAGGCTGTAGCACCTTTACAGAGGTCCCTTGAGATTAGGGAGACAGCCTTGGACCCGGACCATCCCAGCGTTGCTCGCTCTCTGCACCAGCTGGCCGGGGTTTATGTTCAGTGGAAGAAGTATGGTAACGCTGAGCAGCTGTACAAGCAGGCCCTGGAGATAAGTGAGAACGCATACGGAGCGGAGCATGCAAGCGTAGCACGAGAGCTGGAGTCACTTGCCATGCTCTATCAGAAACAAAACAAGTAAATGGTTCTCTCTTGGCGTTGATATGCATGATGTTATTTTTAATTGTTGTTCATGTAGTTTATTTTGTCGGTTGTTCCTGCCAGGCATTGTGTTTACAAAGACGCATCCCACCTGTGTTGATGATCTCATAAAAAATCAGTGACACTCGTTTAATGGCCTACACCTGGCATTTTTACAATCAGATATGAACAAGCTGAAAAACTCAGGAAGAGGTCAGTGAAGATCCGTCAGAAGACTGCTCGCCAGAAAGGTCATATGGTAAGAATGTTTCACAGATAGCCACATGCTCAGTCATACTCAATCAGCCATAATGTACATGCCTTTTGTCAACCTCCTCCTTTCAGTATGGCTTTACTTTGTTGAGGCGCAGAGCCCTACAGCTGGAAGAGCTGACCCTGGGAAAAGACTCTGCCGACTCTGCCAAGACACTTAACGAACTGGGTGTCCTGTACTACCTCCAAAACAACCTAGAGTAAGGCAGACATGTTACAGTTGGCATGCACACTGCGCCCCATGTAGGAGTTACTGGCAGCAGCCCGGGTTCGAATCAAACCTGCAGTCCTTTATTGCGTGTTGTCCCTCCCCCCCCTTTCATCTCTATCTGTACTATCTTATAAAAATAAAAATAAAAGATCCCCCCCAAAAAACAAAGATATGTAAAACTTTGCATTGTAGACATTTATTGTGTAATTGTGTCTCCCTCAAACTAACCCTTCTACCTGATTGTTAATACCTGTTTTGTTTCTTTAGGTCTTAATTTGTGTGTCTAACATATCCAAAATCCATCTCTTTGCCCTCACCAGTGCAGCCAAGATGTTCTTGACCCGCTCTCTGGAGATGCGTCAACGTGTCCTCGGTCCAGATCACCCAGACTGTGCTCAGTCCCTCAACAACCTGGCTGCACTGCACACAGAGAGAAGGGAGTATGAGACGTCTGAAGACATGTATGAGAGGGCGCTAGATATTCGCAAGAGGGCCTTGTCCCCAGACCACCCCTCACTGGCATACACACTCAAACACCTGGCCATGCTCTATAAACGCAGAGTGAGACACGCACCTTTTGACACTGAGACTTCAATATTCTGTCTGTTGAACAGCTTGTGCTGTGTTTGTCAATTGCTGGTAATCTAATTTAAAGATGTGTGTGTTGTACAGGGAAAGCTGGAAAAGGCTGTGCCACTGTATGAGCTGTCTCTGGAAATCAGGGAAAAAAGTTTTGGGCCCAAGCACCCTAGTGTGGCCACAGCACTGGTCAACCTGGCTGTGATCTACTGCCAACTAGTGAGAATTTTTATTCGGACTGTACCACTTATTCCCGACTTGCATATTTCTTAAGAATTATTTGCACAGTTTTGTTTTTCTTGTACAGACTATGAGCATGAGGAGCTGTGTTTTAGGTTGCATAGAGCATAGCTCACTTTAAATTTCTTTGTTTTTGGCAGAAGAAGCACAGTGATGCCTTGCCTCTTTATGAACGAGCGCTGAAAGTGTATGAGGATAGTTTGGGGCGCTCACACCCACGGGTCGGAGAGACTCTAAAAAACTTGGCTGTGCTAAGGTACAGAAGTTTGAGATTGCATTTACCATATGGCTAATCAGCGTAATCATGAATGTTGTATTACATTTAAAGTTCTTCTTTTTCTTTTTTATATTCCATTTGTAAATAGCTATGAAGAGGGTGACTTCGAGAAGGCAGCAGAGCTTTACAAACGTGCAATGGAGATAAAGGAGGCAGAGCCATCGTTGGTGTGTGGGAACGCCCCGTCCCGCCACTCCTCCAGTGGGGACACATTCAGTTTGAGGGGACCTGCTCCCCTCCCACACGCTCCGCGGTGACTGTATTCAGCCACTCATTGCCAAAGAACCTCACAGGCTGTTGACAGCTCTAACTACCGTCAAAAAACAAAAACATCAGAGCCCATGGTTTAATCAAAATAGAAACCATTCTGGTCATCACACTGCAATTATTGTCTAGATGGAGTTTTTAGTATTTATTCATATTTCTAATAATCATATGTGTAAGGGACCTCTGTTATAGCAGTCCGGTTTACATCAATTGTTAGTTAAGACACTTTATTCCTATTTACATGCCTCAATGTATATCCGCAAAATAGCAGTACAGATTAATAAGCTGGCATTGAGTGCCTTGAGGGCTTGGCATATTATAACCCATAAAAAATGATTAATAACCAGACACATTCTGTGCTTTCCAATGTACAGCAGATATTACTATATGCACTTGTAATAAACTTTCCTTTTGTGTAAACTAGTAGTAAATGAATAACCCCCCCCCCCCCAAAAATAGTAAAAAAAGGCCTCTCAAGCTTATTTTAAGGAAAACTATCAAACATTTCCACATCTCAATATGATCATGTTGTTTATCTCTTAGCAAGTGTTCAGACCTCGAACTATTTTTGTTGCTATGTCAACATTTCTGACATCCTAAATGAAGGATTTTCGAGAGCTTCTGTCTCAAAAATCATCAATGTGCATATTGTAAAACAATTGTATATTTATATGCTGTTAAGATACTATTTGTTTACATTACGTAACTTTTGCCTACCAGTATTAAGTATTTAATCCAAAAAGAAAAGAAATGCGGAACAAAAATAATTGTCAAAAATCAACATTTAACCATGTCGGCAAAGACATCTCCGATACTGATTTCATGCTTTGTTTATGCAAAACTAAATGGCTGTGCATTTAATCATTAAGCTGTGGTTATCGTTATTTTGGGCTTTGTTGGCAAAAATTCCAAAATAACCTTTTAGCATATTGTTATTCTTTTACCCACTGTCGCTTCAACAAACAAGGAGTTTAAGGGATTTGCCAAAAACAATAGTCCCCCACAAGTGTCCAGGTTAAAGTACAAAAAAGTAATATTAATAATATTTTCTCATTTCCTTAATCATAGTACATACTTTGTACCTTAGGTGTTTCTTATACAGTATAATAATGTATTAATATAATGTAATTAAAATCTGTAAAAGCTGTACAGGACAACAAAATTCACATCCAATATATCAAGAAGATTGTATTCCATCTAATAAATACTTTATTGAGACAAATTAAACATGTTTAAATGTGTTGCAGCAGAGGTTTTCTTAAAGCTGAGTGAATGACATATTAAAAAGGTAACGACTTTCATTTACTAATCCAAACCGTAGAAAATACACATTGTGACACATGTTAATGCACTAACCGTGATATTATCCTAGGTTTAGATATTTCCTTAGAAATTGTATTTTTCGTTATGTGTGAAATGTCAGAAGCACGTGTCATGCATTGTCGTTCTTTAGCTGTTAGTAGAAGTCATTCTGTAACTTTTTATTGGCTTGTTCATGAGGATGCTTTTTATCGAAGAAGCAATGGAATCTCATCTGAATAGCATCTTCAGATTGTTGCTTACAACTTTCTCATCTGAGCCATCAGTTCTTCTAGGCTCTGTTCAGTCTCCCCCACTGTCTCCCCAATTGCTGTTTCCTGGTTAAAAAAAGAGAAAACAATATCAAGAAATTTAGTGGAGCTTATCCTTCACAGTGAATATTTAATTGCCTTTACTGTTACAATTACAAAACTTGTGATGCTGCATTCTTAAGAAAAGGTATTTTAAGCTAATATGCACAAACATGTAAAACTACCAGTTAAGCCTATGTTGTGTTACAGAATACTAACCTTATCTGGAATGGTGTAAGCCACATTAATGCCTTCTGGTAGGTCAGGCACTTCACCTGATGCAGCCTGTAACTCTGCATCAGTCACCTCTGATACTAGTTCAATACCTGCACAGCACAATTGTGTGTATTATTACACAAAAAGGTAAAAACTGATGTAACACTTTTAGCTGGAAAAAAAAGTCAGTCGCTCACCCCATTCATCGTCCTCGTGTATGACCACTTCCTCCTCTTCCTGTACAACTTCAACCTTTGGCTGCTCTGCTTCTTTTTTCTGAAGGGAAAGAATCACACAGACACTATTAGACTTCACAACTTATACAGCAGGATCTGTATTGCCACCAACAAGGCTTTTGGTAGCTCCTACATCGTAATACTTGAAAACAAAACAGCAAGTACACACCTTGTACTCTTCCTGTTGTATCCTACAGTAGCGGTCATTACACTGAGGGTTGGGTTTCATGGCCATGCTGGGGAAGAAGTCCTGCATGGCATTGTAGCCAAGATAATAACTGACCGTGCCAAACTTCAACAGATACCTGAAAGACAAAAATTAAATCAACAATATTTAACCTAACATTTACAGACAACTACACCTTTAGGCTTTCCACTGATAAGGATAACTTACTTGAGGACATTTTGCACCAGGAGGCCTGCGACCACGCCCATTGTTGTTGGTAAGCTGGCAGCACACACACCCTCCCTTTTCAGGGTCTTCTCATCAATGTTAGCTGCCACCACCAGTGGAGGAGCACACTAACAAATGATATAATACTGTATTACAATCTACTACAATTGTCTTTCTTTAGGAGCAATGTTGTTCAAGCGTCCTAAGAGGTGAATATAGTATTTGTCTAGTGAAAAGTGCAACAATGTTAAAGGTAAGGAAAATAGGTTTGTGTGTGGACATACAGCAAAGCATGCTGTCTCTCCAGGAATGATGAGCTGGATGTGCCCCGACACAGCGTTCTCACTGACACCAGACTCCATCCAGATCTGACCTAGTTCATTACAGGCCTGTGAAAAAACATGATAAAATGAATGCAATCTGCAAGAGTACCATGTACAAAGCCGTTTTTCTGTGACAGCGGTGCACTTACTGTATTAATGGCCATTCTAGCCTCAAAGTTGTCCACACAGCTCAGGATCAAATCCACCGGCTTCCCTTCTTCTAGCCCTCCATAACTGAGAAGAGACAGAATCGTTTGTTTTGAAGGCCTTTACCACTGAGGAGTGAAAATGGTAAAACTAGAAACTGCATTGTAGGAATGCTCACCTGATGCGCTCCATAAAATGTGTAAAATTTTCCAATGTTGTGATATTGTAGTTGTGGGTCTCAAATGACACATCTGGATTAATGTTCCTGTTGGATAAATCAAGTAACATGTAAGCAAAACAAACCAAATGTTTCTATTTTCAGGGAAAGGTGAATTTAAACAATATTATACCTGAGTGTGTGTTCTGCAGCTTCCACTTTACTGAGACCTGCCTGGTGAGGCTGGAAGAACAATCTGTTCATATTGGCCAGCTCTACTTTATCATAGTCAAACAGAAGCAACTGTGATGGCATAAGGATAAACAAAGTGGGGGTAAGCACTTGCAGACAATCTTCTGGGGAAGATTAACAGGTAAAAGCAAATGTAGAATAAATAAGAAATTGTTTGTATTACCTTACCAATGCCACATCTAGTGAGCATTTCAGCTGTCACACTGCCAACTCCCCCAACACCAACCACAGCAACTGTGAATGTCCGGATTTTCTGTCAACATAAAATGATTATTCATCCTTCTCGATGCTAAAGTCATCCTTTAACTGTAATTTATTAGGGGAGCACTGATAAGATAAATAAGATAAAATAACTGACATGTACATTAGTAAACATATTTATTTCAGTCCTGACACTTGGCCATCTACAGTGGCATCCAGTTTTTTAATCCATCAAAAAATGATGGTGGTTCATATTTTATGATGAATAGCACAAATGTAACATGGTCTTAAAAGAACATTTGGGTTAGGGTTAGGAACATTAAGGGTACCCATGGGATAGTTTTTATACACCTGCATCTGGGCTAAATTTCACATTGGTATTAATATCAGCTGATATGGATGGAAACGATTGTAAATATGTGCGGTGTTGATCATTTCTGTTACGGATAGAGCAGCAAAGACCAACTAAAGTACCTAATTGCAAAAAGAGCAACTCTTAAATAGCATACCTCATAATCTTCCACGATGCCCATTCTCTTTAAAGCCATTAGACGACTGCAATGAAAACATAGCTGAGATTAGCTTTTGGTCAATGAAGTGCTACCATATGGGTTGAATGAGTCATAAGGCGTAGCCTCGCAGCGCTGTAAGTAATCCTGACAAATTCTGTCAAAAGACAAAATCATAAAATAAACAGTCACCTGTATGGGTTGGAATCCACAACTTCGGCGCTCATTTTGTCAATCTTCGGTCTGTGGAGTTCCTGGTTTTGAGAATCCTCCATTGCACACTGCTTCTGCTTACACTTTATCAATTCATTTTCCAACTCTCTCACACGCAGCTTCAGTTCCTCTACTGTCGCCATTAGGAACAAAAATACCGCTAAACAATGTAACTGAAATGTAGGTAATATTAAACACAATAATACTGGTGCAAATTAACTAGAAATCGGTGCGGAAAGTACACGTCTTCATAACTCAAATTATCTGTCAGAGTGTGTGTTCCCGAAAATACGTCCGTGTAGAAAACGACAAAAAACACCTTAAACTGTACCTACATTATTTGTGGATTATTTCAACAGTTTAACAGGATACGGATTGACCGTTGGATTGATTTGGTCCATTCAGGTATTTAAAACTGATTTATTTCTGTAAGATATTACCATAACTATTATAACATTACGTCAGTGTGTGCAGCCATAAACGGTCCGACTAACACTATCAACACCGCGAAAGTTAGCTCAGCATTTTGCACCCTGGAGCCACCTATGGGGGCAACTGATTAATCAACTCGTAAACTGAAACATGGAGGACCTGACAACTCCTGTAAGGCAGCAACATAAATTCAGTGTTGAAAGACTTCAAAGATATTTGTCTGTCAAGGCACGGGTGTCGAATAATGACACACTCACTATCAGACAGTACAGGTAAGATAGACTGTAGAGCTGTTTTTTGACATGTTCTCGACTCCACAGCGCATGTTTAACTTAATGATAACATACTAACAGAATTGTCTTTTTTTAGCGCTGGGCAATCAAACCCAACTTTCCTAATCCAAGCACCCTCAAACAGCTATGTTCTCAGGAAGAAACCCCCTGGTGAGCTGATGCCAGGAGCTCACAAGGTAACCTAAGGTTTTTATAGTGAGCCCTAGAATTTGTTTGGACTTTGCTACATTGTTGTGTGTCGCAGGGAACGAAACTGAATTGGTTTTAGTTGATGGTGTTGACATATTTAGCCAACTGCATAACTATAAAGGCCAGTCACAAATAAATCCACGTGTTTATTTGAAAGACACATTTGACAAATGCATTATCTTTGCTGCTTATATTGCAAAACTTGCAAAATAGATTTTCTAATTTCTTGGAAAGAACTATAATTTGGCACTAATTATAGATGGTCTTTCTAAATGGAAGTGTACCAACTGAAAACTGTCTGCATTGTTATTACGATTAATACATAATAGTATAGTCTTTTCCCAGAAGCCTTTATTTATGCCATGTAACTCAGAATTGTGGCTGCCACATGTGACCTGTTCCTTTCCTTTATGTGTGATGCTTGTTTGTTTGTGTTGACTATGCTGTATTTCTGTCTGAGTTGTGGCTGGTGTGCCGTCGCCAGGTCTCCCTCGGAAAAGAGATTTCAATCTCAAGGGACTTCCTGGTTAAATAAATAAAAACAAAATTCATTCAGTGGAATTTCCCTGAGAGAGAGAGAGAGCTTCAATTTTAAGGGAAAGCCCCAATCACATTCACACAGTTACACACATTCACTCCTGGCAGCTTTCCAGTACAACCCCAGTCTGACCTGCTGGCCACTGAGCAGCTTCACTGTAGCAAATGGGTTTAAGGGTTGCGTGTGACCCAAGGAACAAAAAAAAGTTAGTGTGGGCGATGTTTCAGTATAGAATGGTGGAGCTTTATGACTTTGTTTATAGGTGGACAGGGAGTATCGGGTGCAGAAGGCCCTTTTCTCTGCTGGCTTCCCTGTACCTCAGCCTCTCCTGTACTGCACTGATATTGAGATCATTGGAACAGAGTTCTACTTAATGGAACATGTGAGGGTGAGTTATACAAAGGTTCAAATTTCACAGTAACCCTAGCTGCATTTCATATTTTTTTACTGTTTTGCTTGATCTTTGTTCTATGTTCTAATGATAAAAGATGGACTTTGGACTCAACTTTGTTTGCTTGCTGACACAAGCTGATTTTCTGCTTCTAAATCAGTACTTTACTGATACGTAATGGTCACCTATCATGAGATAAAAAGATACTTATTGTGAGAAAAAGACATTCTTGCTTATTCTTCCCTATTGTGCAGGGGCGTATATTCAGGGATCTTCGTCTCCCTGGAGTGAGTCCAGCAGAGAGAACAGCTCTATATGTGGCTGCAATGGAAGTGTTGGCAAAGCTACATTCCCTGGACCTTGCATCACTGAACCTCAAAGGGTACGGAAAAGGAACAGGTTACTGCAAGAGACAAGTGAGCACAACACACTGTAGCCTATTCAATAAAGTAAAATAACGTTATGCATTTTGTCTGGAAAAGGGGAGTTAGAGTTTTGACATTCAAAAGTGGCTTTCCATCTCTAAAGGTGTCCACTTGGACAAAGCAGTACACTGCAACAGCCCACAGAGACATTCCAGCCATGAACGAACTATCCGAGTGGTTGATGAAGAATTTGCCAGCCAATGATAACGAGGTCACGCTTGTCCATGGAGATTTCCGATTGGACAACTTGATATTCCATCCAACAGAGGTACAACTTTTCAAACAATTACTTTACCTACATTATCTGCTTCATGTGACGGTAATGCTCTACAAAGTGCGTTCAATGTCGTTAGGCACGTGTTATGGCACTGTTGGACTGGGAACTGTCTACCACTGGGCAGCCCTTGGCAGACTTGGCCTACTTCCTCATGCCTCAGTACTGGCCTACGGGCTTGAACATCATCAGCACAATGGGCAGCTTAAAAGGAATAGAAGGTAACAAACAAATGATATATGAATATAGAACATTTGCTCAAATATATGGACATACTGTGCTCTGAAATTTTTGTCTAAACATACACCTGTGTAGACAATTATTTTTAGCAATTAAAGGGATTCTAACTAGTAGAAAATAACTTGTTTCTGTGAACGGTTATTGATCATTAGCTCTTGGGGTACCACAAGGATCAATACTTGGCCCTGCATTTTGTTTTATTTATACTGTATATTATTGATTTGCCGTTTGTTTACCCTGAAGTTCAACACGGATGTATGCAGATGACACCGTAGTATTTGAGCATGCCAAGACAAAACATCTGGCTGCTGCCAAAATCACCACAGCCATGGATCAGATTACCCATTGGCTAAATCGTTCCTGCCTTCAACCTAATGTAAATAAAGCTGTAGGAATGTTTTTCACAAAAAAAGACAACGTAACATTATGTAAAAAAAAAAAACATCTCAGGCCAAAACATTGATTGTGCAACAATTTAAGTATCTGGGCAATATTATCAACTTTAATCTTGCTTTTAAAGCAAATATTTGTGTGCAATCGCTTCAGTTCAGTAAAGCAAAGTACAGCCCAGCCCATTTTAAATATTAGAAATGCACAAACTTTTAATACTGTGAAATCATTTATGGATGCCGGAATTATGTCACATCTTACATATTGTCTGACAATCTGAGGACAAACCGCACAAGGTAACCTTCTTTTAATTTATTTATTTTTGAAGATAATTTTTTGGGCATTACAGGCCTTTACTTGACAGGACAGATGAAGACATGAAAGAGGAGAGAGAGGGGGAGAATGACTTGTAGCAAAGGGCTGCAGGTCGGCCTCTGCGTCGAGGAGTAAACCTCTTTATATGTGTGCCCGCTCTACCAACTGATCTATCTGGGCGCCCACGAGGTGACCTTTTAATTCCATTCAGGAAAACATTTTGCCAATTATCATTTTCTGTTATAGCATTATAAAACTGTAATTCATTTTACAACACACCTTAAAACATGTCTGTCCGATAACTATTACTGCAAACATTAATCTGTCAGATAGTATGCGTGTTTGATGTGAAATAGTCATTGTCGCTGTTGCTCCACTTCTGCCGGCCTCCGTTATGTCTTCTATGTACTATAGACTTTTCTCCTTCGTATTGTCTTTACTGTATGGACTGCTTTAATGCCATTGCTATTATCTGTGCGTGTTTGTTCTTGTGCCACTTCTTTGTATGTTTTCACCGTTTTTGTTTAGGCCTGCTGTCATTATAGATGTAATGTAACTCATTTTAATATGTTAACCATTGTATTTTAGCATGCCTATTGTCAGCTGGCCAGGGACTACAGCTGGAAATTAGCCGTAGAGGCTAAAGCTGCTCATTTTACTGTACTGTCAATTGAGGGGGACTGTTTATGACATTATAAACTAATACACTAAACTAGACATAGTATATGTTCCACTAATTACTGTGACTTATTTGTCTCATTGTCTTTACAACCAATGAGCAGGTATCCCGACTGTGAGTGACCTGATCTCCATTTACTGCCAGTGCCGGGGTATCCCGTCTGCTTTGCCACAGTTGAATTTTCACCTGGCCATGGCTATATTTAAAATGGGAGGAATTGCTCAGGTTTGTACCTATTTTTATACAAAGTTCAACTGCAATTTTCTCCCTATTTGCAGTGGTGGAATGTAATTAAGTGCATTTACTCAAGTACTGTATTTGAGTACAAATATGAGTTTCTTGTACTTTACTTGAGTCTTTTCTGTTCATGCCCCTTTCTACTTCTACTCCACCACAATTCAGAGAGAAATATTGTACTTTTTACTCCACTCCATTAATCTGACAGCTTTAGTTACTTTACAAAGGAAGATTTTGGACACAATATAATGTAATTAATAAAATACGATGTTACATGATGTTTTTATTGTAAATTAAACGACCCAGCAATATAACGGCCTACAAGTAAAGCTGAAATGATTAGACCATTAAACACAGAACTGTTATGAAAGTTTCCAGTTTCCAAAAATGTGAGGATGTACTGCATTGAGTACATTTTACTTTTAATATTTAAAGTACATTTTTCTTACAAAAGTAAAATTTTCAATGCAGAACTATAACTTGTAAAAAAGTATTTTTTACAGTGTGGTATTAGTCATTTTAAGTAAAGGATCTGAATACTTGCTTCTTTGCCTTTTTTTTAGATATACAGTGGGTACGGAAAGTATTCAGACCCCTTTAAATTTTTCACTCTTTGTTTCATTGCAGCCATTTTCCAA
>NC_048428.1:14897153-14905294 GCF_013103735.1 Etheostoma cragini | reverse complement strand
TGGAAAAAGGCTGCAATGAAACAAAGAGTGAAAAATTTAAAGGGGTCTGAATACTTTCCGTACCCACTGTACATACAGTGGTATTACATTATTGGGATACTTAAAATATCTCATAATGGATTGGTACTGTATTCTTACTGTAACTACAGAGGGACCTAGATAGATCTGGTCAACTTTTAATATGATATTTATCATTCTCCTGTATTCGCCATTTCTATCTGTTAGGGGATCTATGCTCGCCACCTACTGGGTAATGCCAGTGCTCCCAATGCAGCTGAGTTTGGCCAGTGTGTGGAGCCCTTGGCTAAGATTGCCTTGCAGCTTGTACAGAGCAGGTTGGTTGGTTACTAGGTTATTAGGTATATTTACAGTTGTGGAAACACATGGCTCTTACCGTAGCCGTGAACACGCCAAACACTTTATTAATCAGCTCTGGGTGAAGTACTATTTTACGTGAAATATCCTTCTACTTTTATAATAAACGACAACACCACCAAAAAGAGAATCAATGCCTGGACATAAAATCTTTTGGCTACGCGTTGAGAACACTATGCCATCCATGCCAAAGCTTATAAGATAACTTCAACATCAGTGACCCATGAATTACTTTTAAAAGATGCTTAATGTTTGTGTTGGATGTGTGCTGTGAATTGCAATCTGACTCATATCTTATGTGCTGTTGTAATGTTAGTCGTAAGCTGTCACAGACACCCACTGAGTTTAATAGAAGTTAATAAAAGTTCTAGATTGTTTATTAGGTATTTATTTTAGTAATATGCATCAATGTGCACAATAGAGTTTGATATAATCAACATTAGACAGTCCAAACCGTCTGTTATTAATGGAATATTGTCTAAATTCTGTGTTATTGTACTGAATTTAGCATCCAGCTGCTGATTCCAATATTCCCTGTTGACTTTTAAAGTGGGAGATTTGTTTCTTGCCAGGTCTGTCAGCAAACCAACAATGGATGGTTTGTTCCTTCAGACAGCCAAAGGTCGGGCTGTTCTCCAGCAGGTGAAAGACTTCATGAGACAATACGTGCTTCCTGCTCAGGAGGTCAGTGCCAAGAGCATCAAGGACAGAGGAGAGTTGTGTTTGCTAAGATGGACTTTTAACTTTCACATGAAAGGATTTGACAGAGAACACCAGTTCATTCATGCAATCGGGATGTATTCATTCGAGCGAGAGAACAAAGAGCCTGTTGATTATATGAATTATGTTGAATGCAGAATCAGCAACATTGGCTGGGCAAGGGAGTGCAGCAGTGTGAGGCTAAGAGATGGCATTGCAAATCTTGTTGTTGGTTTTATTTGTGGGAACAGTAGACAGTGGGGAATTTTTGAGAAACATTTAACAACAGATTTGTTTTTCCTGTGAAAACACCTGCAGAAATAATAAGTCTGAAATAAGTTTGAGGAGTATTCAGAATTTATTTTTTATAGTACAATTATGATTAAGCAGGTAAAAAAATGAGAGTAGAGTCTAAAGGAATTTAATTAATTTGCAATGCTGTTTAAAAAAAATTGTTTTCCTCCAGGATGTTGCAGAGTACTATTCAAAACACGCTCAGTCTCCACAGAGGTGGCACTCCCCCCAAATAATAGAGGATCTAAAGGTATGTAAGGATATTTTTAAAACAGTTTTTTTTCATGGCACACAGTGGCCACATTCCTTTTTCAAAAGAGACCTGTCTGAGTAACCACTACCAATACAACAACAGTTAAACACACAGCAAATCCAAACACAGTGATCCTGGGTTAGAGACAAAAGAAACATTTCAATATTTGAACTCCAAGATGCATTACTTTATAATCAATCTAGCAGGTTTAAGGGTACATTTAATTTTAGTCAGACACGTTTTTGCTCTGTAACTTTCATGTAAGGGTTGCGCTCTCCGTGTACACAAATAAAAACTTCACGGCTACGTTGATTTCAGCTTTATTTATTAAGATCAAACCGTAGACAACGTTTTTCTACACTCTGTATAATAACGTGTATCTGTGTCCAGGTGAAAGCCAGGGAGGCAGGGCTGTGGAACCTATTCCTGCCTTCAATCAGTGGTCTCAGTCAGTTGGACTATGCCTACATTGCAGAGGAAACTGGACACTGTCTCTTTGCCCCTGAAGTCTTCAACTGCCAGGCTCCTGGTAACACATCCTACATGGTGTAACATTTTGAGATAATTTAGAGGCCAGTAGACAAAACATGACTTACACAATGACCATGCGCTTTGTATCTACACATAGATTATTTTTTAGCCTTTTATTTATTATAATAACCATTCATTTTTTACTGGGCTTAAAACATAAAATCCCTCAAATTTGCCCTTTTTAAGGTATCGGTTTGTCATATTAGGTAAACAGTATGATTAAAGTCCTGTACAGCATATTTTCCAAATGTAGTTCATAATATGACAGTGTGTGGTATGATGTTTCTCCATAGACACAGGAAATATGGAAGTGCTCCACATGTTTGGCAGTGAGGAGCAGAAAAGAAAATGGCTGGAGCCTCTGCTCAGAGGAGAGATACGCTCCTGCTTCTGCATGACAGGTATTTCCATGACCATGTCTTCCTGCATCACTTAAAGACTTGCAAATATGTGGTTACAGTCACAGGTCAGTAAACGCTGAGAAAAGAAAACAGACAATTTTTTCCAGAGTCAGTGGAGAGCTAAGTGTTGGAAGTTTAAGGGATGTCCTTTTAAAAGGTCAAAGTGTAGGCATAAAGGAGCATCTTGAAACACTTACTGTGAATACCTTCCAGAACCAATTTTCTGCCCAGTTCCAAGGTACTGCGCAAGCTCATTTCTTAAAACATTTGTTTTGTTTTTTTTAGCCAAACGTTCCAGTGATTGTTCCGGTCTTACATTACTAACAAGGCATGGTTACTATTGACTCTGTAGTTTGACACTAAATGCCAACAGCAAACACTGACTCACTATGAGCAATTTCTCCCTGTTTTTTTCCCCTTTGCTTTCCACACTGCCTGGAAACCACAGCATGCTGTTGCCAGAGGTGATTATAGTGGGTGTGAGCCTCCCAATAGGTTTTCCTAAACACGGATCAGTTGGGGTTTGGGGTTGTTGTTGTTTTGTCACTTGTAGGGTCAATTTATTACACTGGATGACGATGAACCAGAACCACCATCTGTGCTGATAAACATTTGCAACTTCTGACCTTGTTTAGGGTCATCTGCTTTAGAGTTAGGAATGAAAATGGTGTAGGTGCACTCTATTTTAACTACTGTGTTTTGGGGGTTTGAGTTGGAATCCAGAATACCGGAAAAAATGGAACATAAAACATAATCAGGGGATTGGCAATGTAAAACCATGTTTGTCTAAGTCTCACTACAGATTATATTTAATTTGGTGTAAAATGTGTATGTTATGCTGACCTGTTGTCCCTTTCCCAGAGCCTGATGTTGCCTCCAGTGATGCAACCAACATGGAGTGCTCAATTTGCAGGGATGAAGACAACTACGTCATAAATGGCAAGAAATGGTGGAGCAGTGGTATGTCCATTTCTATTTCCATTGGTTACAAAACATGTATTATTCCACCAAGAACATTTAAGTTTTCTGGTCCATTTAGGGCCAAAAACGCTATCAGTGAGCTTAAGACTAATAAACAACAAGGATTCTTTTTATGTCTAGCTTGATAATCAATATGAGAGGCAAGTCCCCTTTAAACCAATTCATGTTTTAAGAAGAGTTTATCTAAAATGATCATTGTCTATTATGTGCTAGGAGCTTTTCTTAAAAAATAGATGATTTCATATGTAATCGAGATTAGGTTGAAACAATTCCAAATTAATTGTGATTAACAATATAATTCAGTCAAATTTATAAATATTTATTTAAGTGTTACTTTTGCAACCAGATCAAAGTTTTGAATGAAAAAGACTACCGGGTTTTTACTGATACAAAGCTTAATCCTAATCGGTGATATATCCCTTTAATGTGACACAGGTCGCATACCCATTCGCGCTACTCTAAGAATGTGGACATATGTGGCTTAGACCACCTCCAAATGGGGTCTGAATGATCGGATCTCAATGTGAGTGTTTTCACCTGGACTTGGAGCTGTCCACTGTGATCCAAAATGACTTGTTAATTTAATCTTAACTTGTCTTAAAATTGCATAACAACATAGTGTGATTTAGCAAATTATGTCACAAACATTGTTAAATTAAGCCCGACGCATTTAGGATTTAAATGAGGGTTATCATTTAAATATCCAAAACATGTATTAGTGCTTTTAGATGTTCATCATGCACCTCCTACATCACTGTGAATTGAAAGATATTCCAGATGTTTCCTCTGACAGTTGTGGTCTGAGGTTTTGTCTCCCTGTTTAAAGGGAAACAGTGGCCTGTTGTGAGATGTTGTATTTTTTTGATTGCACGGGATTCCTTGTTGTTGTTGAAAACTTAAAGCGCAATGGTTTACCAAGAATGAGCAGAATTTTTTACTTTCAAGTGACTGACTTAATGAAGTGCGCTGTCCATGTCTGTTATTTAGGTCTGTAGTTAGTCTCTCTCCGTTGCGCTTTTCTTTGGAAGTAAAATTTCCATCAACAAAAATAATATTCTGGGGTTGTGAGAACATCCTTTGCCAGCACAAATATATCTCACTCTTAGGAAAGAATGCTGATGTGTTTTAAAGGGGTTGTTTATGAATACGTATTGAATATTTAGATTTGCTGCGCTCTGATTGGTTGAACGAACCACATACACATACTGTACATTGGAGATGATACAGCAGGTGTCATTTTCCAGACACTTGTTAATAATTTCTTTGTTTGCTATTTTGTTACTTAATTAACTTCAGATTTTATGCGAGAAATCAACTGTATATAAAGCTCAAATGTTGGACGTTTACCGAAAATTGATGGCAAATTGCAAATTTAGTAAGACGTGTCGGACTTCAGTAGCTCCACACAGACTGACGAGACAGCGGCAGCCCGCTTCACTCCATACCCAGGGCAAAGTCACCAGTTTCTGGGTTACTGGACACTGTGTGGCATCCCCTCTTCTTTTTATAACAGTCTGCAAACCTCTTGGGACTGAGGAGACAAGTCGCTCAAGTTTAGGAGTTGGATTGTTGTCCCATTCTTGTCTAATACAGGCTTCTAGTTGCTCAGCTGTCTTAGGTCTTCTTTGTCGCATCTTCCTCTTTCTTATGCGCCAAATGTTTTCTATGGGTGAAAGATCTGGAAGCAGGTTGGCCATTCCAGTACCCGAATCCTTCTTCTACTCAGCAATGATGTTGTAATAGATGCAGTATTTGGTCTGGCATTGTCATGTTGGAAAATGCAAGGTCTTCCCTGAAAGAGACAACGTCTTGAATGCTGTTCTAGAACTTAGATATACCTTTCAGCATTGATGGTGCCTCTCCAGATGTGTAAATAGCCCATGCCACACACACTCATGCAACCCCATACCATCAGAGATGCAGGCTTCTGAACGGAGCAACTTGGGTTGTCAATGTCCTCTTTAGTCCGGATAACATGGTGTCCCAGTTTTCCAAAAAAAACTTTGAATTTTGATTTGTCTGACCACAGAACAGATTTCCACTTTGCCACCGTCCATTTTAAATTAGCCTTGGCCCAGAGAAAATGCCTGTGCTTCTGGATCCTGTTTAGACATATCTTCTTTTTTGACCTATAGAGTTTTAGCTGGCAACGGTGAATGGCACGGTGACTTGTGTTCACTGACAAAGTTTTCCGGAAGTATTCCTGAGCCCACGTTGTGATTTCCATTACAGTAGCATTCCTGTATGTGACGCAGTGCCGTCTAAGGGCCTGAAGATCACAGGCATCCATTATGGTTTTCCGGCCTTGAACCTTACGCACAGAGATTGTTCCAGATTCTCTGAATCTTTGGATGATATTATGTACTGTAGATGATGATAATTTCAAACTCTTTGCAATATATCTCTGAGAAACTCCTTTCTGAAATTGCTCCACTATTTTTTGCCAAAGCATTGGGGGAATTTGTGATCCTCCATCTTAACTTCTGAGAGACACTGCCAGTGTGTGTGTGTGTGTGTGTGTGTGTGTGTGTGTGTGTGTGTGTGTGTGTGTGTGTGTGTGTGTGTGTGTGTGTGTGTGTGTGTGTGTGTGTGTGTGTGTGTGTGTGTGTGTGTGTGTGTGTGTGTGTGTGTGTGTGTGTGTGTGTGTGTGTGTGTGTGTGTGTGTGTGTGTGTGTGTGTGTGTGTGTGTGTGTGTGTGTGTGTGTATTCAAGAGTGGAAAATGGAAGGTTTGGTGCCTGTACAATGTCCAGCTCAAAAATAAAACTAGGCGATATGTTAATTGAAATTACGTAAGGGTAATGTTTTGCTGTAGTTTGTCACTTTTTCCGAGTATCAAATGTAGTGTTGACTGCCAGCTCCTCACTGACATTGGGTGTGTTTTCCAAAACGCTCTCCAAGGGCCTTGGCGGCCTTCAGAGCGTTTTCGCTAAAGATCTGTGCAGTTATTTCCTTATACTTTCGTGTGTGTGAGAAATATGGGCCTATCCAGCTATATTTTCAAATGCTGCCACATATGCTACAGAATATTGCCCTTTTCTTTTTTGCTTTCCCTTTTTCACTAAAGTTTTTTGGAAAAACCTCCTATTAGCTGGATTGGAGGGTCTGTACTGTAGTGTAGATGATGCTACAGCAGCTCTGTGGTGTGGAAGCTATACAAGACTGTGCATGATCATTTAAATTGTTCCCAGACCCTCAATCTTGTATCTTTAAGCCACAGGCATTTGTATTTGCATACACCGTAAACCAAGAACAGAAGATTAGTAGTTGCTTGAGGAAGTGAATCGTAGGTTTCCACGAGGCCAAGTTTTAGATTGTAAAGTTGAACAGTCATATAATTTGGAGTTGTAGTTAGTAAAGTTTAGACATGTAATGTCTGCCAATAATTACTCCATCATTTACTATTTGAGAAAGCTTGATGTACATCTGGGTCTGATCCTAATGAATTCAAATGAAATTCAGACTGTACCGACAGAGTTTAACGATGGCTTTGATCCTTGTTCACCTATTTAGTTTTGTGACATACAGCTTAATACTTGTGTTGTATTTCCTGGGGACACAGTCATTCCTCTGCTTGAAGGCTTTTGAAACTGTAGCCAAATCCTTTGTCTTGGTTAAACACACCTAGTTTGTTACAGTTCAGCTCTCACGCATCTAAGCTGCAAGCTATTACTCTGGAGGATGAATAACAGGTACTGCAGATGGAAAGAATTGTAAACAATTCATTTTATCTCATTTATAAGCTGTATGTGGTGGATCTGGACTGGAGGTTTTTACCAGATTAAGCTGACCCCTCTCTGTTTTAGCTGCAGTAGTGTAAACAGGCTTGAGTAAAGCACTGGTAACTCTTGGTTGGTGGCCATCCCACGCCCTGAGCCTGTACTTCATATGCACTGAATGTATTGTAATAGGGTTAGCTTGAGCATAATGTTGTATGATGGCATTGAGTCATTGCAAAGAGAAAAAGATTAAAACCAGCGTTTTTAGCAATCTGGGGAGAACATTTATATAACACAACTGTTAAGTCATTACATAGAACAATGAATTGCCCTCCACTGCAAACCATTTGTGCTCTCTAGCTCATATAATTTACATAAAAATAAAGATGAATGGATAAAAATGTCATAATCAAAGATTCTCCAAGGAACATGCTGCTTTGTTTCCAGTTTGACAACACTGGGGGTGTCATTCCTGCATTTCCTGTTCTTTGTTTGCCAAATGTTTTTCGAGTTAATGGGTCACCCACTGTGCAAGTCATCCCAACCCAAACCACGGGATGCAATAAAATGAGATGCAGAGGATCTCATGGAAGGCAGCAAAGAATGTAAGGTTGAATTGTATTTGTTGTGAGGACCTAGGGAAGTACTCAGAGCATCTTGAGTTTCAGCTGCATGTAATTGACACGTTAGTAGATGCGTGTCACTATAAATCTCTTCTATTTAACAAAATACAGTATATCATGTATATAAAACCATTTACTACGTTAGTGCATATAAACGCCCTGTACATATATCTTGAAGAATAAATATATATGGTTATTGATGTCTATCTTTAATGATAGTAACAATGTGTAAATATATTCATAGTAGACCATTTGGTATAGTTTTTT